>NW_026591497.1:1755257-1758232 GCF_907164565.1 Psammomys obesus | reverse complement strand
GAAGGAATGCCATGGTGAATGCTCCCAGGTGAAGGGAGAGGTCTGTGATGTCACTGGGCACCTGGTTCTCACTAGTTCAGCCCCACTCACTGATGATGTGCTCTGGGCCCCTGAGGCACCTGAAAGACTCTCCGACCCTGCTGTTCACAGCTCATTGTTCTCCTTTCCCCACAGACTTTGTGACCGTGTGAGCAAAGCCACCCTTGAAACTCATGTGCATCATCTTCTTTAAGTTTGATCCTCGTCCTGTTTCCAAAAATGCATACAGGTAATGAATGCCCTTGTTCTGCCTCCGCCGTGCTGCACTCGGCCTAGGGTACATGGCCGCTCCTCACCCCTGGGGTACCGTGTGTGCAAGAGACAAGGGCAGGCTGCTGGGTGTGTGGGCCTGTCTAACTAAATCCTGCTCTCTGGAGGCCTGGAGGCATCCTCCATCGGCCTGGGCCTGCTGTCTTGGACCATGGCATGGGTGCTGGGAGGAACACCACCCTAGAGCAGGGAATGAAGAGCAGGTGTGGCAAGACAGGGATGAGATGCAGTTCTCTGAGTCATGATTAGGGTCCCAGCTGCAGAAGTGGGGTAGTGATAACAGTGAATGAGACTCTGCTCAGGTGGGCAGATGAGGTGTCTGGGTGGTGGCAAACTGAGGAAAGCATCCATAGGTTTTTGGCTCTCAATCTGAGGAGTGAGGAAACTGGAATAACTGGAGTACTGGACACTGGCATGGGAAAAGTGGGAAGGGTGACCTGGAGACCAGTCCTTCCTACTCTGTCCCTACATGTTAACTCAGGACAGTAGCCCCTTCATTCTCCCAGACATGTCAGCATTCAGTTGTCCATGTAGAGAATAAGGCACAGATTTGTGTTTTCTTTTGTTTTTCGAGACAGGGAATCTCTGTATAGCCTTGACTGTCCTATACTCACTTTGTAGACCAGGCTGGCCTTAAATTCACAGAGATCCACATGCCTCTGCCTCCTGAGTGCTGGGATTACAGATGTGCACCACCACGCCCAGCTTTTTTTTTTTTTTTTTTAGGATTTATTTTATTTATTATGTATGCAGTATTCTGCCTGCATATACACCTGCTTAACAGAAGAGGGCACTAGATCTCACTATAGATGGTTGTGAGCCACCATGTGGTATCTGGGAATTGAACTCAGGACCTTTGGAAGAACAGCTAGTGCACTTAATCTTTGAGGAGAATAAGGCAGAGAGTTAGCCCACAGCTAACTTCTCTCTCGTGCATTTGCCTGGAGCATTTTCAAACTTTGAAGATGTGGTCCAGAAATGACACAAGTTGTTTGAGTGAGGTTTTCATGTTGAGTCCCAATGCAGAAGGCAGAGGCACCATGTCTGGCATAGTGGCTGTGTTCCCTCATTTCAGTCTAGGGGATAGGAATGCAGGGACTTCACGTGTCCTCTTCCTACAGAGGACAGGCAACAGCTGGGTCAGGCTAAAGGAGGTGATTCTGGTGGCCCCTGGCAAAAAAGTAAAGGGAGTCAGGGTCCATCCTATGGGTGGAAGTTTGCAAGGAAAGTGCTAAAGGGGCTGTCTGGTGAGAAGTGAACTGACTAACAGGTGTACAAATAATAGATATAAGAAGCAGTCGCTGTTCCAGTGCCCAGAGAAGAGCCCTGTCAGACCCATATTAAGACCTACAGTTGGGGTGCTGGAGAGAGGGTTTTCTTCTAGAGTAATGGGGTTATTCCCAGTACTCATGTGGTAGTTCACATCTGTCTGTAACTTGAGCTTTAGGGAATCCAATGCCCTCTTCTGGCTTCCATATACTCAAGGCACTTCAGTGAGGCACAGATACAGATACATATGTTGTTGACAAAACACCTATACACATACAAGATGTGGGTGGGGTGTGTGGATGGCACAGCTGTAACCAAGAAGTCCCTTGGGTATCATCCTGCCAAATCTTGCTGGGATCTGCCTTCTAAAGCATCAAAAGTTAGGCCATCTGTCACAGGACAAATGCTAGGCGAAGGTACTGGCCTGTTGCCAGGTGCCTCCTGCCCATGAAAGCATCATGTGTCTCTCAGGAACTTTCTGGTAAAACCTAACTGCAGCAGGAACAAAGTTCAGCTTCATTTCTACAGCAGAGGAATTTGTTCCTATAAAGTCAAATTACCAAAGGCACAGACTCTTGACCAGGGCTACTGTGGTGATTTGAATGAGAATGGCCCCCATAGGCTAATATATTTGAATACCTGGTCCAGTTGGTGGAACTGTTTGGGAAGGATTAGGGGGACGTGTGTCATAGAGGATATTTGAGGTTTCAAAAGATCTGGGCCATTCCAAGTGATTACCTCTCTGCCTCCAGCTTGTGGACCAAGGTGTAAGCTCTTGCTGTTCCGGCCAGCATGCCTTTGCTTGGCCATCATGGAATGTAACCCTCGAAAACTGTAAGCCCCAAATTAAACACTGCCTTTTATAAGTTGCCTTGGTCATGGTATTTTATCACAGCATTAAAAAAGTAACTAGACAAGATGTTATGGGGTATACTGTGTCCAGGTTCCTATATTTACATTCTAAGTGCAGATGGGTGTAGTAGTTCAGATAACTGCCAGTATATCCAGATACAACTCTCTTTAGAGATAGAACTTTAGAGAAGTGATTAAAGTGAGGCCACAGGGGTGGGCCTTGATTTAATGTGCTGAGTGTCCTGAGAAGAGATCAGAATACAGACATACAGAAGAAGGCTACTATGAACAGTGAAGTAGAAGACAGGGACCCTTGGAGGAAACTGTCCCTGCCAATGTCTTGATCTGGCACTTTAGCCTCCAAGCCACAAAATAGTGAACTGTTAATGCTGAAGCTGCCAGCCGTGGTGATCCTTTATGGCAGGGGGAAGCCAGTGCACCAATGAGACCAGTCAGCATGGTGGCTTTCCATGGGGACTTTCCCTACACTTGGATATCTCTATCTATCTATCTATCTATCTATCTATCTATCTATCTATCTATCT
>NW_026591497.1:1619805-1755247 GCF_907164565.1 Psammomys obesus | reverse complement strand
CTATCTATCTATCTATCTATCTATCTACTTTCCCTACACTTGGATATCTCTGTATATATACAGTCATATATCTATAGAGGAAACTCAGCTGCCAGCCTACAGGACACTGATCTGTGCTTTGGATGGAGATGAAGCTAAATCAGCCCTGGACAACTGAATGAATACAAGCCATATTTTTCCAACTGGGTGGATAAAGTTTACTTTGGTAGCTGCTTCTGTTCCAGTTCCAGGGATGTCCAGTAACAGTGGCAGGCTGCAGCACCCCCCCCCCCCCCCCCCCCCCCCCCGTCACTCCAATTGCAGCCAAGTAGCCTGACTTGTTCACTGGGAGGACAAGCGGGAGTGTTTTAGATTTGGGCCATGATCCCCAAAACCACAATCTCCAAAGATCAAAATAAACATCCTTAAGGTCTAAAATCTCCTAGATCATAAAACAGTCCTGGAAAAGATGCTTGAAATTCTTGGGGCTTGAGGTATATACAGCTCAGTGGTAGATAGTTGGCTTCAATCCTCAGCACTGCAAAAATAAAATACAACAAAGCAATCATTGGATTCAACCTAGCAAAATGCCTTCTAAAGGAATAGATCAAAAGCAGATAAATATCAAGCACTGCAGTTGGTGACTGTGTGTACCTCTTCTGGCTGTATGGAATACTCTTCCAGACAACCTAACAGATTGACAAGATTGATCAACAACCACAGTAAGTCAGTGTAGCCTGTCCAGTCACCCAAAGAGTCATGATCTGAAGAAACTTTCATTCTTTATAGATGTAAATGCAAGCATTCCCCTCCATCTACCAGGGAAGCTGAAAATGATGCATTCTAATTAAAAATGCTTTTCAAGAGCATGTGGTGTGCATGCATGTGTGTGGGTGTTTGTGTGTGTTTGGTATGCATGTGCACGTGTGTGCATTCATTTGTGCACATGCATGTGGGGGCCTGAGGTTCCTGTTGCAAGGCTTCGATCATTGCCTGCTTTATTCAGAGTCTCTCAGTTGAACCCAGAGCTTGCCAGGATGGGTAGACTTTCTCCAAGGACTGGAATTATAGACAGGCCACCATGCACACCCAGCATCTACACGGGTGCTAGGAACTTGAACTCAGAGCATAGACAGACCTTCATGGTGCTGAAGTCCCTCCAACTGTTAACTGAGGGAGTTGTTTTCTGCTCTCATCCGGGATTGATGTGGGTGCTCATTTGCCCAGCATATTCCTGATTTACAAAACCCCTGCAAGCCATCAACAGTTCAACCCGTGATAACAGTAACCCAGTAGTCAGTGTTCTTGAGTAATTGGGCAAACACCTTTCTTGCTTAAAAATAGGCATTTGAGGGACTGGAGAGATGGCTCAGCAGTTAAGTGCAGTAGCTGCTCTTCCAGAGGACCCAGGTTTGATTCCCAGCACCTGCATGGTAGCTTACAACCACCTGTAACACCAGTTCCAGGGATCCAGTTCTTTGGCTTCCATGGGCTGCAGGTAGGTGATGTATAAACATACAGCCCCATACACAAAAATAATAAAAAGTTCAAGAAAATCTATTTTTAAAATAGAAGTAGTTGGACATCTAAGGATAGAAGATTCTGCTTAGTTAGCTTTTTTCTTTCCCTTTTTATTTATTTGTTTCATGTTTCATTTACTAAAGTTTTGTAAGAATCAGTTCCTGGGGCCAATGGTCCCAGCCTGGTTCTGCCATCAGGAGTCCAAGAATAGATGAAACCCTATTTGAGCAAGGAACTTGCGCAGGACCAGGTAGAAGCTGGGAGAATGGGGGCTCCCAGCGCCCCCCCCCCCCCCCCCCCCGTGTCCTCACTGCAGATCATGCCTTGGAGGCTATGGTTTCTTTCTCCTGGCCGCTGCAGGCTGGCCTCAATGAAAAATATGGCCATGGGCATGCTAGCGTTGCCGCCAAGGTAGGGGACAATTCTACCCTCATAAAGAGGCAGAACAGAGAAAGGAAGACAAGGGCTTGTTGGAACTTGGCTGTTGAAGATGCAGAGAACTGTTCCAACTGCCAGTGTCTGTAGGAAGGACAGTGAACAACCTCTCCCTACCCTAGGTGACTCTGCTGAAGTGAGAGTTGGGGGCAAGAGAATAGGCCTGTCTGGAAGTGGTGAGGCTTCCATGGGAGACCCAGAGCACCCAAGAGCCAGTTCCTGGATCGTTCCCATTCCTCTTCTGAAAGTAAGATGGAACAGTCTCCCAGAGGATCCCCCTACCCCAAAGGGCTTTGGATGTCCAGTGTGTCCTCTCAAGCTCCTTTTTTTTTTTTTTTTTTTCTTTTTTTGAGACAGGGTTTCTCTGTGTAGCTTGGCTGTCCTGGACTTGCTTTATAGACCAGGCTGGCCTTGAACGTACAGAGATCCTCCTGCCTCTGCCTCCCTGAGAGCTGAGATTACAGCTTCTCAAGCTCTTTTTGATGGTCTGCTTGGGCATTTGCCCTGAACGGAGCAGATAGGCAGTAGGACCTGCCCTACTCTCTAGCCTGTTGCCTGTGTGCTTGGTAATGCCATGAAGAATCCTTATTGGTCTGACCCTTTTGGGTGTGGCATGGAATGAGGCTAGCCCACAAGACCTGGTAGGTCTGTCTCCTCAAGCTGAACCACAAAAACCTGTCAGTGGCCATCAGGCAGAGACCAGAGGTACAACTCCATGCTTTCCCACCGCCTCTTATAGCAGCCTGAGAGGTTTCTGCTCAGGTAAGGTAGTAAAGTGTGATAGTGTGATTCTTGTTATTTATTTTTTTAGATGGAGGTCCTATTGTGTGGCCCTGGCTGGCCTGAAACGAAAAAGATTTATTTTATTTTGAATTATTTATGTTTTTATGACTATGTGCACCTAAATACAGGTGTCCACAGATACCAGATGTGTGGGATCTGTGAGCTGGGGTTACAGGTGATTGTGAGCTGCCTAATGTGGGTTCTGGGAATTGAACTGCAGTCCTCTGGAAGAACATTCCATGCTCTTAACTGCTGAACCTGCTCTATGAAGGCAATCTTAACAGTGAATATTAATTATACTAGAGTTTGCAGCTCTGAGTTTGTGAGACACATCAATCCTTTCCATTCCCACAACTCCTTAATTTTCTTTCTATCCTCCCTCATACTTGCATCTTTTCTCAGCACCTGCCTGTCTCCTGAGCAGGGCCTCTGAGTGTGGGTTCTCAGGAGCTGCTAGAGCGTCTGTGGACCTGTGGCACATGGAGAGGACTTGTGGGCAAGGATCTGGTTTATGTTGCCGCTGCTGCAGATTTAACACTAAGCAAGAGAAGCTGCAGCTCCATGGCGGAGCACATGCAGGTCAGCCCCCCGCACATGGGTTCCTTGAACTTTCTTCTCCCAGGCTCATCTTGGCAGCTAACAGAGATGAATTCTACCACAGACCGTCCAAGTTGGCAGACTTCTGGGGAAACAACAATGAGATCCTCAGTGGTAAGTGTTTCTTCACACCTGGTGAGCAGCAGCTCTTCACTGTGTTCCACTAGTTTGGTGAGGCGGTATCCTCTAAACAGGCCCTGCCTCCACACACAAGTGCTCAATTCATAGGTAGGCATGAGTGGCTTTGAGGATCATCCAGCCCCAGAATTAAGTACCTCTCAGAACTGGCTACTCAATATGCCCATGTTTCCTTATGTGCTATGGAGTCCTGGAGGAATGGTCAGCCAGTGAGAAGGGACCACATTGCTTGGTTTGGGGCATCCTCCTTGTGTGTCTCTCTACGTATGTTTTTGTATCTGTGTTCATGTTTCCACCTAAGCCACTGTTTCTCCCTTGACTCCCAGCAAAGACTCATATTGGGTGCATTTTATGTTCCTAAAAATATTGCCATCATCATTAAATCTTTTCTAGATACAGACTAGTTGTTAAGAGAGTTTGATATTTGCTTTAAGACCTGTTAGGCAGGTGAGGAGCCAGCCCCATTAGAACTTAGTATTTTTGACTCCTGAGGCATGGGTGGCCTTCCTGGTGGGTAGTTACTCAGAGCCCCAGAGTTAATAGGTTTTCCAGTATAGCTTCTGAGCGCAGGCAGCCCTCCCTGTCCTGAGTCAGTGCTGTCCACTGTAGTCCTTCTGTGTGGTTCTTTTGCTCCTGTCACAACTTACTCTCTGGAAACAGTTCTGGCCCCTTTGTTCTACTGTCCCATGAACTTTGGCCTTAGCCTGCCTGAACCTCCAGTTCTGTTCTCAGAGTCTGCTAGGTCCTGAGGACTGTAATCACGGGGCTCATGGTCTCATCTCATTTGTTTCTTGTCTCTCAAACTCTTTATCTTTTTGAAATTACATTCATTTATTTATCTGTTTATTAATGAGTGAGTGAGTATGTGTGCGTGTGTGTGCACATGCCACCTTCACACGCACACGTTGCCTTCCTGTATGGGGGTCAGGACAACTTCTTATCTTACCAGTTCCCTTATTGTTTTTGTTTGTCCATTTGTCCTTCCTTCCTTCCTTCCTTCCTTCCTTCCTTCCTTCCTTCCTTCCTTCCTTCCTCCCTCCCTCCCTCCCTCCCTCCCTCCCTCCTTCCTTCCTTCCTTCCTTCCTTCTTTCCTTTCTTCCTTTCATGAAAGGACCTCCCTATGTAGCTCTGGCTAACCTCAAAGTTGGAGAGCCACCTTCTTGTGCCACCACACCCAGCTTTGCTTTCACTTTATTTATTTATGTGTTGTGGGGCTCTCGTGTGCACGCCCAAATGTTGTGTGTGCGTGCGTGCGTGTGTGCGCGAGCGCGCGCGCTCTCACTTTGGCTAGACAGTGAGAGCTCATTCATTTTTCAATTGTTGATTTTTAGGGTTTCTTTATGCATTCTGGATATGCATCTTTTGTTGGATAAATGGGCTGTCCACTAATTTCCTTAGTATCTTATGGTGAGCAGAACACTACTTTTAACAAATATAGTTTTATGGTTTGTTCTTCTTTGTCTTTTTGAGGAAGCCTGTTCCTCCTCCAGGCAATAACGTTTTTCTATAAAAGCCTCTAGTTGACAGTCTGACTTTTGTCTCAAATTTTTATTGTGTGTATGTGTGAGTTCATGTATATGTGTGTGCATACGTGTGCATGGGCCCAAATAACAGCTTCAGGAACACTAGCCACCTCCTTTCAGACAAGTCTCATTGGCCTGAAGCTCACTCATTAGTTTAGACTGGCCCATCAGTGTCCATGATCGTCATTTCTCTGCCAGCACCCCCACACCCTAAATCTTACAGGGTTCTGGAACTCAAACAGGTCCTCATCCTTGCAAGGCAAGCATGTAGCTAACTCTCCCCAGCTCTAAAATCAGTTTTTGTGCCTGATGTGAGCTAAGGGCTGAGATCTCCCCCTCCAGTCATTGTAGTGCTGTTTATTGAAATCGGTTGAGGATACATAGGTGGCTCTGCTCTGGACTCTCGTGTCACACTGATCTGGCTGTGTCACACCGATTTGTGTAGGTCCTGTGCCAATACCTCAGTCTCTGTTACTGTCCTGTGAGCTGAGCACGCTCATCATACCTGATATTTTGAGCCCAAGAGTTCAAATTTTAAATTTCATTTTCTAAGCCAAGTGTGGTGGTGTAGCACTAAAACTGCAAAACTTTTGAGCCTGAGACAGGAATATCACCTTGAGGTCCAGGTCACAGCCTTCCAGACTTACAAAAACAAAGTAGGGATAAGGGTTTGGCTCAGTGGAGTGCTTGCCTAGCATGCACTGCATACACCAGCCATGGGTGGCGCACACCAGTAATGCCAGCACTTAGGTTGAAGCAGAGGAATCAGGTGTTCAAGGTCAGTGTTAAGTGCGTAGTAAATTTAAGAGCAGCCTGAGCTACGTTAGATCTTGACTCAAAGAGCAGCACTAAGTAAGTGTGTGTCTTCTAGTTCTCGAGCCCATTTGTTTGCTAGTTCTAGTGGGTTGTCGGGTTTATTTGGGCTTTCTATGTCTATGAATCTGCTCCCTACCTTTCAGTTTTATTTTCTTTGCTGTGTTTACATTTTATATTTCTTTTTTTTGTTGTTGTTGTTAATATTGATTCTGAGAAATGACATTTTAGGGTCAGGGAGATGCCTCAGCAGGTAAGCACCAAGGATCTGAGTTCAAATCCTAGCACCCACCATCATGGCCATGTGTGTACCTATAGCCCAGTGCTGTCGGGGCAGAGACAGGATCAGTGATGCATGCTGACCCGGCCTAGTTCTAGATTTAGAGAGAGATGCTGCTATAAGGGATGAGGTGGAAAGTGATAGAGCAAGACACTTGTTCTCTTCCTGTAGCTCTCACTTGTGCACAAGCACCTATACTAGCACACAATGTACAAATAGCACATTCATATTACACATACACACTCTATAAACAAGTACTTTCTTCTGTGATGTCTTAATAACTCCTCAGACTGAGTGCAGCGACCTAATAGTCTGACTGTGACCCCTCCTGTTGTCTAGGGTCTCTCTCTCACATAAACACCCCTGGGCCTGGAGAACCTAGTGTAGGACCTCGTGGCAGCAGCATTGACCCTATGAGAAGCTGTATGTCCTGGCATGCCCCATGAGGGCTGGGCAAGAGGGTGCCAGTGAGGCCCATCACAGGAACCTGGCTGGTGGTAATGTTGTCGTCTGCCATAGGGCTCGACATGGAGGAAGGCAGGGCAGGAGGAACATGGCTGGGCATCAGCACGCGTGGGAAGCTGGGGGCGCTCACCAACTACCTGCAGCCCCGGCAAGAGCCAGACACCCGTGGGAGAGGTATGGGGTCTGTGGGCTCGGGTGGGACCTGGGGAGGGCAAGGCACATTGGGGTGGAGCTAGGTAAGACTGGCAGGGCAATGGAAGTGAACAGGTCCTGGTACAGTGGGGAAGGAGTAAAGAAGAGGGCACCTTGCTAGGGCTTCTGCTCGTGAGCCCCACATCCTCCATGTGCCTGTCACAGCAGTGACAGGAAGAAGAGCTGGAGGGAAGAGCTGGCCAAATGTTGCCAATATGATTATACCAGGCAGTGTCCTTCAGGCTTATGACTCCCTGACCCTGGCCGTTGAGTTTCATCTTTTATTTATTTCTTTTATTTTTATTTTTTAATTATTATTGTTATTTTATTTGTTTGTTTGTCTATTTATTTATTTATTTATGTTTTTCTAGTCAGGGTTTTTCTGTATGTAGCCTTGGCTTTCCTGGAACTCACTTTATAGACCAAGCTGGCCTTGAATTCAAAGAGCTCCACCTGTCTCTGCCTCCCAAGTGCTAGGATAAAAAACATGCATCCCATGCTCAGCATTTCTTTTATTTTCGAAAGAGATTGATTTATTTATGTTTATGAGTACATGTATTCCTGCACGCCAAGAGAGGGCAGTGGATCTCATTATAGATGATTGTGAGATGCTATGTGGGTGAGTTGAACTTAGGACCTCTGGAAAAGCAGCTAGTGCTCTTAAGCACTAAACCATCTCTCTAGCCCCGAGTTTCATCTTTCCTTTTTTATTATTATTATTATTTTTTTTTTCAAGACAGGGTTGCTCTATGTAGCCTTGGCTGTCTTGGACTCACTTTGTAGATCAGGCTGTCTTTGAACTCACAGAAATCCAGGTGCTGGAGTCTCAGTGGAACCCCTCTTCCTACGTCCTCCCCGGAGACCCTATCTCAGTCTTTCCCGGGGCAGCAATTCATGTCTGCTGCCTTGGCTGTTGATGTTTTCCCTGCCCGCAGGTGAACTGGTGTCTCACTTTCTGACCAGTGACATGGACAGCCTGTCCTACCTGAAGAAGGTCTCTACAGAGGGCCACCTGTACAATGGCTTCAACCTCATAGCAGCTGACCTGAGGTGGGTTTGCCTTGGAGACTCGGGCTTTAGCACTTCTCTATACAGGCCCCACCCCAGTCAGCTTGGTACCTTCCCCAGGACTTCCCTGGATGGGTGTTTGGCCAGCATCTGATGGTTGGGCCTGTCTCAGATTCACTACCTGAGAACAGGAAGTAAAGCTCAGGGATACTTGAGATGGCATGAAGGCCGCAGGCTCCCTACAGTGAGAGAACTGGGAGCTGGCAGTGCTCAGATTGAAGAGCCTCTGTCTTGGGGTGACTCCAGCTGGGCATCCGTCTCCTCCTCTGGGATGCTTCATAACAGCTGGCATCAGTCTGTCTTGACCAGGTACTTGAGCTTCCAGGTGGTTCTCATCTTGGCGATTGCTTGGCCTTTCAGGGAGTTAAATATCCTTTAATTCTCTTTTCTCCCTGATGTCAGTGAATGCTGTTAGCTGGGGTCTTCCTCCTGAGGTACGCTGCTGTCAGCCTATGTCCAGATGCCTGTTCTGTGCTGCCTCCTTCTGCAGGAGCAGGTCCGTAGGTGAGCCCTAGGCCCAGCATGTCTTGAACATCCATTGTGTAGGGTGTGCCCTGTGTCATTTCTGAACTACAGTGAGCACACTGACTTAATTTGGAAGCTGAGTGAAGTGCAGTAGTCGCAGGAAGAAGGCCCAGAGTAGAAGGGCATGCTTCCATCCTCCCTTCTCCCTTCGGGGGCTCCTGAGGCCATAAGCCTATGCTCCCTCTCCTCTTCAAACATGGAGCTGTGTGTGCATTTTCAGTAGTAGTTCCATGTGTGTTTGATCCAGTCCCAGGAGACTGGAGCCATGGCTACAGTGCATGAAGGAATGGTTATTCAGTGGCTATGTCAAATGCTGGAAACAAGGCTGTTGTTCTCTGAGCAGATACACAGTGGCTCCTGCAGCTGGGCCTCTGGAAATCTGAGTAGCCTTCCTTGCTATAGACCCTGCAGGGTCAGAGGACAGCTAAAGAGCCATCCCACAAGTCAGACTCCTGATGCCACAGCTGATGCTGCAGGGCAACAGTTGGGTACTGATAAACCAAGGTTTAAGCTAGGCGTGACATTGCACACCTTTAATCCCAGCACTTGAGAGGCAGAAACAGGCAGATCTCAATGGGTTCAAGGCCAGTTGGTCTACATGAAGAGTTGCAGAGCAGCTAGGACTATATAGTGAGACCCTGTCTCAAAACATGCAACCAAGGCTGGAGACTGAGGCTGGACAGAGGGTGCATTGGCTAAGAGTGCATACAGCTTTTGAAGAAGACTGGAGTTCAGTTTCGGCATCCATGTCAAATGGCTCCTGAAACTCTAGCTTCAGGGGGTCCTATGTCTCTGGCCTCTATAGGCACCCATACACACACAATCAGAAGTAACACAAATCTTTAAAAACAACAAAAAGAAACCAAGACCTATAATGGAGAAAGATTTGTCCTGGACACAGCTGCCCTTTCCTTTGTCTGGTCCATGGCAATGGTGACAGAGACCCTCACATAGGAACTCGGTTCCATGGGTCCTTACACACCTGCACACACATCTTACACAAAACAGCCTGCACCCCACCTCCAACCAACAAAATCTTCAAAATTTATTATCTAAACATCTTAAGAAAGTTGCAAGGGCTGGGGTGAGGAAGAATGTGAAAGGGATATGAACCCAGACTAGGGCTGGGGGCAAGTCATGCGTGATGCTCGTGTGGAACCAGAGGAGTCATCTCAGTAACCACCCCTGTTTGTATGTCCATTTGGAACGTATTTCAGAATCAATTCTGAGGTCTAACTTAAAGGCTCACTATGGCATGGAGGAGCGGGGGCATTTTCAGCAGGTAGAGCCTTGTAAATAGTTGTAAAATGTTAAAGTAGTAGAATATAGTCTTTGCTACTTTGCTCAAGGGCCTATTCTGAGGCTACGTGTCACAGCACTTAAAGATTACCATATGGGTGGCAGCCGTGACCCTCCAGATGGGCTGAGGTGAGGTGCAGCTGTCACAGCATGCCCATGCCGTGGGACATTTAGAGAAGTATGGGGAATTTCACATTCTGCTGGCTCCAGTAGTGAGCCAGGAATGTACCTGTAAGGCTGGACAGGGCCTTGTGTCTCTGCACCAGCTTTCCAGGCCCCTAGTGGGCTGAATGGTCCATTGTCTTTGTCGCCAGGCCAGGCTAGAGACAGGGCCATGAGATCACTAGGCAGTGCTGGGAACTGCTATCTAGGGGCTGCTGGTGTCTGCTATCTGACCTTCTCTGGCTTTTGGCTTCCATTCACAGCACAGCAAAAGGAGACGTCGTTTGCTACTATGGGAACCGGGGGGAGCCTGAGCCTATTGTCTTGGCACCAGGTGAGCCTGCTTTGGTGTCCAGACAGACAGGGTGGGGGCTGCCTCCTGTGTTGGGAATACTGTGTGCCAAGACTAAGCAGGACCCCCAGACAACAGCATGAATGGGGTCCCACACAACACAGGGTGAACTAACCTGGGGTCAGCTGCTTTCTCCTTCATTCACAGCCTGAGGGTAATCCTTGCTGGTGACATCTTGGGTCTGTGGGCCTTGGACACTGACTTTGGTCCCATATCAAGCATTCCTTCCCCTAGGGTAAGAGTCAGTGTCCTCAACAACAGCTATATCCCACCTCTGTGTGATAGTTTTCCTTCATACTACAATTTCTGCATCCCCAAGTCATGAAGTTTTTCCTAGGCAGTTGGCACAGGCCACTAAGTTATGTTGAGGGCACATGTCACTGCCTCCTACTGGGGATCAGTAGTAGGCCCAAGATGTGTACCAGGTGGAGCTCAAGGGAAGTGGGAGCCCCCAGGATAGCTGAATAGCTCTATCCTGCCTGTGCTATTGGGGGTAATAGTGCTAATAGTCCTGGGTTGCTTCACACCAGAATTTCTAATACTGGGTTTGAACCCCAGAATAGGTAGCCCACACCAAAGCATGGTTTCTAGTCCATTCTACTGGCTCTCTTACACATTCCTCACATAGGGCTCTCTGCAAGCTCTGGGCACCCTAGCCATGGCACCCTCACTGCCCTTGGTGGTGTATATCCTGTCCTTCCTGTGCAAGCCCCAGGACAGGCCCAAGAAGCCCCAGTAGCACTCCCAAGAAGCAGTCGATGCCTGACTTGGGTTCATTTGGGTTCATCTTCAGCCAGGTCTTGCCTCTCTATTTTTCTCAGAGCCCCTTTGTTTCAGCTTCTTGGGGTCTGCAGATCCATTGAATGGGGCTTTGTATCCCAGGAGCCCTTCTCATACCAGCCCAATCTCAAGTGGGAGAGCAGTGGGAGAGCCCAATCTCAATCTGGGAGAGCAGTTGGAAGCCAAGGGATGAGGCCTACTGTTCTCAGAGCTGAAGACTCCCTGATTGGAGCTTATTTTCTGCTCAGTCTTTTATAGTAGAATTTCTTTCCATCTATCTCATGATTTAGTCCCAAGCTTGCCCCTACTTGAGCTATATCCACTTCCCTTCTTTCTGGTGTTGGGAACTGAACTGAGGCAGTCACACCTACTAAACACCCTCTTAGCAAACACTCAGCCCCCTGCCTTTAAGCAGGCAAATTGTCCTGAGTTTAAATCCAGCAATGACTACATAGTGAATGTCAAGCTACCCTGGACTACAGAATGGGCCCCTGTCTCAAAAAAAACAAAAAAAACAAAAAAACAAAAAAACTTCCATTGAAATGTGACTCTCACATTACTGTGCACATAAAATCTGTCACACAGCCAGCTCTGGTGGCACAAGCCTAAAATCCCAGCACTAGTGAGGCAAAGGCAAAAAGACAATCAATCATAATTTCATGTCCAGCTGATCTAGAATAAGTTCAAAGCCAGCCAAGGCTCCATGACAAGCTTTTCTTAGGAAGGAAGGAAGGAAGGAAGGAAGGAAGGAAGGAAGGAAGGAAGGAAGGAAGGAAGGAAGGAAGGAAGGAAGGGAGGAAGTTAGTTCTATACAGGTTGGGGGTGTGAGGCAGGAGGAATTGTCAGGAGGGTGAGGCAGAGGAATTATCCTTTGAGGTCAGTCTGGGCTCCATTTACAATCAAATGTGAAGCTGGATGTAGTGGTGCATACCTTTCAATCTCAGCACTCAGGAGGCAGAGGCTAGCGATTCTCTGAGTTCAAGGCCAACCTGGTTTATACAGCGAGTTTCAGGCCAGCCAAGGTTATGTACTAAGACCCTATCTCAATAAACCAAAAAAATCAATGAAATAAAAAAACAAATGGTGACTTGGGCTTGGTGTGCACACCTTTAATCTCAGCATTCAGGAGGCAGAGGCAGGTGATTTCTGTGAGTTTAAGGCCAGCCTGGTTAATGTAGGGAGCTCCAGGTAATTTCAGAATTTGTCACCCACCAAGAACAAAACAAAACAAAACACCAACAACTAAAACCCAGAATCATCTGCCCTTGCTCCTGCTTATCCACTGTCTCTCAGGATTATACATTCTGGACATTTTGTTCAGATGAACCAGCCATGTAGTGAAGGAAGCTGACTTCTAATTTGGCTCACTTATCTTGATGTTTTTAAGTGCCTTTTTCCCTGAGCCGTCTCACTGGCCCAGAACATCTCCTTCCACTTAAGCCTTTTGAGGAACTTCCACTGGTTTGCCAAAGCACCTGCACCATTTTACGTTTCTGCCAGTGGTTTATAAAGGTTCCTCTTTTCCAAGGTCTCACCAGGAGTTAGTGTTCTCTGTCTTTAGAAGGAGAGGGTTCTAGAGATGGAACCCAGGCCCTGAAACATGCTGAGCACATACTGTGGCACTGAGACACACCCCAGCCTGTCTCCCCATGCCCAGCCTGAGGTGCTGGTAAATCAGACCCAACGCCTCTGGCATACTAGGCAAAGCTCTTTACCTTTGACATCATTACCCCCACCCCTTTCTTTTTTTTGGGGGAGTGGGGTGGGCAGGGGGCTTATGTATCCAGGCTAGCCAGACTCAAACTCAGTGTATATCCAAGGATATATACTGCCACCTTCTGAGTGCTGAATTACAGGTGTGGTCTGACCATTTGAAAATTTTGGTTTTTTTGTCTTGCAGAAGTTCTTTCTTTAATCTACAAATATCATGAGATATCTAACTTTCAAAACTCCTTTCCCACATTTTGTGTTTTATTTAACTTCTCTGACACTTTTTTTAAAATGCATAACTTTAAATTTACATGAGGTCCCATTTATCTCGTTGCTATGCTTTTGTTGACTTACCTAATAAATCATTGCTTGATATAAGGTTATGAAGCTTTTTCTTTTAAAAATGTGTTTACTCTCTCTGGTGTGTGTGTGTGTGTGTGTGTGTGTGTGTGTGTGTGTGCATGCGTGCTGCCTGAGCTTTGGGACACACTCTCACTCTAGCCCAGGCTGACCTGACCTGAATCTTGCTATGTAGGCTAGCCTCAAACCTGCCACAATCCTACCTCAGCCTCCTGAGAATCTGGGACTGTAGATACATGCCGCCACACTTGATCCTAAAGCTGTTCCTTTTTGTTTTGGTTTGGTTTTAGGAGACAGCGTTTCATGTAAACAAACTTGCCTCAAACATTGTGCATATGTGTATATGTGTGCCTGCATGCTCATGACTCAGCTTGCATGTAGAGGTCAGAGGACAACTTGCAGGTGTCAGTTCTCTCCTTCCACCATGTAGACACAGAGCTTGACAAACTCAGGTCATCAGGCTTGGTGGCAGGCGCCTTTACCCACTGAGCCATCTTGCTGGCCTTAATTTTTGTACTGGGTGTGAGATCAGGTCCAATTCCATTCTTTGTGAATGGCCCAGCTCCATTACAGAATGATCTTCCACACTACTTCAACAAGAAAGAAAACAGTGACATTTGGACTGACAGCTTGGCCTTGGGGGCTCCAGCAGAGCCAGAGTGGTGTTCCAGGGATTCAGCTGGACCCACATCAGATTAGGCTTCCCCTGGTGTCTTGTTTGGATGCTTGGCTGGAAGCCATCTGCCCCAGCTACCTGGGGCCTCTGCATGGCCAGGCTGACCTTCTTCCTACAGGAACCTATGGGCTAAGCAATGCCCTGTTGGAGACGCCCTGGAAGAAGCTGTGCTTTGGCAAGCAACTCTTCATGGAAGTGGTGGAACAGAGCGAGGCACTCCCTAAGGACACCCTCGTCACCCATCTCCTAGATGTACTCAACAATGAGGAGGCGTAAGTGAACGCGTCCAGTGGGGCAGCCACACAGGTCTAGTGCAGGGAGGAAGGCAGGCTCTACTACATTTAAGGTTTGCGAAGATGAGCAGGTTGGCTCCCAGCTACAGGAGAGCCTGCCTGACATATTCCTCTGTCTCCTTAAGACTCAGGCTTATTCCTCTTGGGGATGCAGTCAGGGTTTCCAGTAGGGCCCTGGAAAATGAGAGGTAGTGCAGACAGTGCTCTATGCTCTGAGAAACTTGGTGTTTTCTGAAGTCTGGCCTCCTACAAGGAGAGCTAGTGTGATATTCTAGAAGGTTCTAGCTGTTCAACAAATCTTAGGGAGAAGAGCCAGAAAAATACAGAAGCCAATGAGAGCAGGCCTAGGGTTTGACATTGTTTGCTATCCCCTATCTCCAGAAACCTTGGAGCTAAGCATTAGGCATAGATACACCCGTCCCTGGAAGGAACAGACCCTCCCACATACATACACACCTTCCTCCATGCCCATGGACCTCTTCATGGGGTACACTTAGACTCTGGGCCCTTGGCTTCAGCCATCCCAGCCAAGAATCCTGGTGTCCACCATGCTGGCATATATTCTTTCATGATCCCATGCATCTTCCCATTCTCATCTAAGCTTGGCCACTTTCTGCACAGATGACCTAGTATCCTTCCACATTTCTCACCTTGCAGTCTCTTAGAGCAGCCTCTTCCCCACCCCATTCTGTCATCCTTCACAGGGTGAGTTGCCCTGACCCCTGCCTAGTCTCTCTTTTCTGTTGGCCTTGAGCCATAGCATCATTCTCCAGCCTTAGCATCAGCTGCTCTCTTGGGGGTGTTGTGCTGGGCTTTGCTCAGCAAGTGATGGTCCTCAGTCACTTGGACAGGCCAATTGCAGCTCTGGATGTTCTTACTGATAACCCTAGTCATGGTACAAGTTGTGCTGGTTGGTGAGTCTCAGGGTTTAAAGGGGCTCTCGTATATGAACTGATGCCCACAGGGTACCACTAAGACAATAGAGAGTGCATATGCCATTTGGATGCCTAGGCTTAGTGATGGTGTCATAAGTGATGGAGTGGAAGGATGACAAAGTAGAAGGAGCCAAGTAGAACACTTATAAGTAAGCCTCCTTGGGAATCTCAGGCTGCTAGCATTACGAATGGGGTTCCCTGTGTACAGGCAATAAGGAACTAACAGCTTCTCTGACCTTCTATCCTTCTAGACAGCTGCCAGACCCAGCCATTGAGGACCAGGGCCGGGAGTATGTACAGCCAATACTGAGCAAGTATGCAGCTGTGTGTGTCCGCTGCGCCACCTATGGCACCAGGTGATCGGAGTTGGAACTACTGGGCACATTCACTTTGGGTGTCCCTGACCATGACTAGGTACCTCCCCTGACTCAGTGTATTCCAGAATCTGTCTTTAGATTTATCTGCAGGTTGAGTAGATTCCATAGGTAATGTGTCCATGCATACACAGGACCAAGTGGTCAGAACTCCTGAAATGCCACTGTGTCCTAGGTGGGGCTCCTGGCTGCCTTGCCTGTTTAAAGATGAGCTAGGCACAGTGGTACACGTCTGTAATCCTAGCACTCAGTTGGCAGAGGCAGGCGGATCTCTGTGAGTTGGAGGCCAGCCTGGTCTACAAAGCAAGCCCAGAACAGCCACGGCTACACAGAGAAACCCTGTCTCAAATAAAACCAAAGGAAGGAAGGAAGGAAGAGAAAGAAAGAAAGAAAGAAAGAAAGAAAGAAAGAAAGAAAGAAAGAAAGAAAGAAAGAAGAAAGAAAGAAAAGAAAGAAGAAAGAAAGAAAGGAAAGAAAGAAAGGAAAGAAAGAAAGAAGCCAGAGATGACATTTGGAATGTTCCTACTGTCAAGTGTTGGTTATGCTCTGGTACAGATTCTCTAAAGCCTGTGATTTACATGCTGGATGGCAGCTATCAGCTGGTCTTTCCTATGTGTGCCCACCCTTCTGAAAGGCAGGAGCTCACACATGAGAACCTACCATAGGGTGGGCTAGAAAAAAAAGAAAGAAAATTAGCCAGCTGACTTAGCCTGGGCCAGTGGAGGAAGAAGATAAGAAACGAGTTTTCTAGCTAAGCAGATCATGTGCCCAAGTAGTTAGAACTTAACTTCTTGTTCTTGAGTGCAAAACATGGCCAGGTGTCTGGGGGCCTGGTTTACTGCCAGTGGGTCAGTGCTGGGGCCACCCTGTGAGGAATGTGGTGGTATATATATATATTTTTTTTTTGTTTGTTTGTTTGTTTTTGTTTGAGACAGGGTTTCTCTGTGTAGCCCTGGCAGTCCTGCTTGATCTGTAGACCAAGCTGGCTTCCAACTTAGAGATTCACTTGCCTCTGCTTCCTGAGTGCTGGGGTTAAAGCTGGGTGCTTCCACCACCTGGCCTGTGAATTGGTTCTTGCTATAGAAAAAGGTCAGACCAAGCTGGGTTGTTTTAAGCAATGGTAACAGGACTCACTGAGTGCGAGGCTGGCCAGAGAGCCCAAATGCCTCTGGTGAGCTCCCTCATGTCCTCAAAGTTGAGGCTATTATTTTAGTAACCCACCTGAAGGCAGATCTGAGTAGCTAGCTCAGGCCCTGGCTGTGATGGTTATGCCTCCGGGCCTCAAGCCTGGTCCCAGCTGTGGCTCTGAAAGGTGGGGCTGGGACTAAAGGATGCTTTCTTTCAGAACCAACACCATCATCCTTGTGGATGCAGATGGCCACGTGACCTTCACAGAACGAAGCATGCTGGACAAAGATACCTCCCGCTGGGAGACCAACACCTATGAGTTCACTCTACAGAGTTAGCCACTGCTAACTCTGCTAGATTCCTAGGATGCTGTGCCTCAAGGGCCAGGCATAGACTGGAACCTTCTATGGCCACACTTGCACGTCTGGGACTCCGCCAGTATCCCTAGGACCAGGACCTTCTGATCTGTGTGTTACCCATACTCAGCTCAGGGTTTGTCTTTGTGCCAGTGAAGAATGACTAAGTTGAACACTAGATCTGAGGCCTAGGTGAATGCATGGCCACTGCTGCCATGTACACACACGTGTGTCTGACTGACTAGCAGAGTTGTGCCTCTCACTTCTCATCTTTGGCCAGTGGGTCTCCTCCCTGGACTGGTAACAAAAGTAGGCTTTTTATAGAAACTGGCCTTTCCTCTCCTGACTGCAGAGCACAACTGTGTCTCAGTTCTTCATAGTCAGACATCCCCCTGCAGGAGCACTGGCCGTGTTAGAAACTGAGTGAATCAGGCACAAGAGAAGCCCACTCTGATAGAAATGAAGTCTCATTGGAGATCTTGTAGTTCTGTATGTGTTAGGGGATCCCATGTGTGTTCACTGGTTCTGCATGAATGAGAACCCTGTGTGCATTGGTCAGTCCTGTTGTGTGGATCCTGGGATCTCTTGAACTCCTGCTTGCCCAGCAGGCATTGTGGGTTCTGAGCAGGACTGTCTCAATAAGTGGCTCAGCCAGCCCCTGCCATCGCCCTCATCACAAGCCGGACTCCATAGGAATGTGAACATGAATGTCCACTGTTGATAATAAAACTTGGAGGCTGTGATGAGTAAGGCTGTTTCAGAGTTCTTCCTTTGTTTGGTGGCAACAGTCAGAACTGGAACTGTCATGGTGGGTCAGATGCCCACTGGAGGATCTTTCTTTTTTACATACCTTCTGGAGCACTGATGGACACTTGCAGGTCTATCTGTATGCCCGTCTGTCCTTAGGGTAGCCAGGGTGTAAGAGAATGTATTTGTGACTACAGGGTGAGATGCCACCAGGGATTCACCAGATAGAGTCCCTATGATCCTTTTTGGTTTATAAGGAGTCCCCACAAGAAGAGATAGCTAGAGAATGGTGGGGATGGGTGAGTGTGGGGCGGGTGTTCTTAGCCCTGGGCCTTGGGAACCATGCTCCTCCACCCTGCCAGCTAGAAGCCCCATAGCTCAGGCTCCCTTGTAGCTCGCAGCCACCTTTGTGGCATTTCAGAGTAGTGAGCCCAGGGTGGACGTGAACGGAGCGTCCTAGGCTGAATGTGATGAGTTGCTGGTTCCTCTAGAGAAGAACACGAGCCTGTCTTTACCATTCCTGTCTCTGCCACCCTTCTCTGGGTCCAAGAGAAATACTAGGGTTCAAACTAAGGTTGAAGTGGGTAACAAAGCACGTCACCCCGGCCTAAAAAGAAGCAGGTCCTGAGTGTCACACTGGCTCAACCCCCTCAGGTTGTAGCTCCTGCACTCTTGTTCTATAATAGTGTCCACTTTCAGGAGAACCCCTCGGATGTCTAGTCTACCTCTGTGCTACTGGGTAGCCGGTGAAAGCCTTCCAAATCCTGATCATAGAGCCCTCTGACCAAGTCTGCCTGGGGCTTCTCAGTGGCCTCCTGTGGAAGGAGTTGCCCCAAAATATAGCTTGTATTATGGTCTAAGTTACATTTTCCCTAAAAGGAAATCCTTATCCCAGTCTCTCAGAGACTTTCTGGAGACTGTCTTTGCAGAGGCAATGACAATAACATGGAGTTGTTCTTCCACATCCCAAGGGAGTGTGACTTTTTTTTTTTTCTTTTTCAGACCAGATTTCTTTGTGTAGCCCTGGTTGTCCTGGAACTCACTGTGTAGACCAGGCTGGCTTTGAACTCAGAGATCTGCCTGCCTCTGCCTCCTGAGTGCTGAGATTAAAGGCGTGTGCCACCACTGTTCAGCTGTGACTTATATAAAAGGGATAGCAATACAGACACATGCACAGTGCATACATGCTGGAGTTCTGCACCAGGAAAGTTGCACCTGGAACTTGCACAGGGAGCACAGCCTTGCTGCCACCTCCATCCAGACAACCAGCCTCCAAAGCTCTAAAAGAAGTGTCTGCAATACCAATGGGCATCTAGCTCAGTGCTTGTCTAGCAGCCCTGACACTCCAAATTCAGTCCTCAGCCATCGCCCCAAATAAACAAGCTGAATGTAGTGATGTATGCCTGTGATCCCAGCACTCCAGAGACTGAGGCAGGGAGGATACACATCTTTAATCCCATCACTGGGAAAGCAGAGTTTGAGTCCAGCCTTGTCTATAGAATAAGTTCCAGGACATCCAAGGCTACACATTGAAACCCTGTCTCGAAAAACCAAAAAAAAAAAAAAAAAAAAAAAAATGGAGATCAGCCTGGACTACTTAGTGAGATCCTGTCTCATAAAACGAAAACCCTACTCAAAACCAAACCTTGAATAAATATTCTTCTGAATAAGGTATTCATTACCACTGTGTTTGCTGTGAGAGCAAACAGCTTTGTCTGTAAAGAACTTGGCTTGGAAAGCGCTTTATGGTTCCTTGGTTGCCACACAGGTGAGGAAGCAGGGACATGAAGCCAGGAGAGAGGCAAGGCAGTGCCTCCAAGGGTACCCAAGGCTGCAAGCCTCACCTGTCCATGCAGGTCTCACGTGCCCAGCACCCTGCCTTCAGCTCAGGCCCCAGGTTCCTCCCACTGCTCACAGACATAGTTCATGAACTGGGACTTTTATATCCACTGTCCCTGCCCGAAGCACTCTTCCCTCAGGTACCCAAACCGTACCCTTCCTCTCTCCCTGCACTGCTATCTTTGATGCTAGTGTGTATATGCATACAGAAGTCAGGCATTCTCCAAATGCCCTCTTCCCCCACTGGCCTGGAAATTGACAAGTAAGCTAGGTTTGCTGGCCAGTGAAACTCCAGGGATTCAGCCCTCTGCCTGAGGACTGGAATTACAAACACATGCCACTCTCCATCCAGTTTTTTTTTTTTTTTTTTTTTCCCCACAAGGGTTCTGAGAACTAAGCTCAGGTCCCCATGCATGCAAGCTAAGCAAAGCCCCCTTTTACTAATCATGTCTTGGGCAGACACCTGCTTAAAGTTGAAATCTCTGTATAAGTGAGAAGGCTCAGGGGGTAGAAGTCCTTGTTGACAACTCTAGTTCAGTCCCTGAAATCCACAGGAGAGAATCAGCTAAGTTGTTTCCTGTCCTATGCATGAGTGGCACACATACCTTGCAGTCACAGAGATCACACACACAAACACACACACAGAGACAGAGAGACAGAGGGTTGGCCTGATGTGGTGGCAGCACAGGTCTTTAACAACAGCACTCAGAAGGCAGAAACATTAGAATGTCTTGAGTTCGAGGCCAGCCTGGTCTACATAGCAAGTTCCAGGACAACCAAAGCTACACAGAAAGACCCTGTCTCAAAAGCAAAAAGACCAAAACAAAACACCCAAAAAACAAAACCCTGAACCCTCTGACTAGGAATGCAGTTCTGTGGTATAATGCTCCTTGTCTTCACCTTTCATTTCCTGTTTTGGAAAAATCCTTTACTTTAGTACAGAATCTTGTTTTACCAATGGAAAGTCTTTCTGTAATATCAGCAGCCAAAGCCATATGGTGTCACCTCGATAAAAGAAAAACAAAAATCATGAGACAAAGCAACATACAAACAGATGTATCAACTTAGAGTAGAATCCAAATTATATTTATGACAGGTAACACTTTCAAATGACCTCTAAACAGTGTTAAACTACAAGGCTGATGTAGGCAGACTTGACATCTGCTGGGATTGTTTTTTGTTTTTAAGGTGGGGTCTCATTATTCAACCTGGCTGGCCTGGAACTTATAGAGGCCCACCTGTTTCTGCCTTCTAAAATGTTGGGTAAGTGTGCACCACCATGCCTGGCTGCTGCTTGGATTTTTTTTTTTTTAAGGTTTCATCTTTGGGGTTTAGGGGGAATCCCTGAGATGGCTTGGTTTTTATGGGATCATTTAGAGATTTAGAGATTCACCAGTTTGACAATTAATAAATTTTAACAAAGAAGCTTTTATTCAGATACTGGCACTAGGTCTACTATACTCAGGACTCAGGACTCCTGAATGCAGCACACAGCCACCTCAGTCAGGGACTTATAAAGGCAAAAAAACACAAAGGGACTTCTCTGCTTGCAAACAGCTTGTTTACAGAAGCTGGAATGGCAGAAAACAAACAAACAAACAAAAATCCCTAGCAGCCTTTAACATTTGGAGGCCCAGTTTTGTTCTTCAGTTCCCTTAAGCACAGAGATTGAAAACTTTTAAATGTAAGCTTAACCACCAACATAATGGGCAAGGTGCCTGTTGCCTGATCACCTAAGTCAGGCTCTGGGACCCACATGGTGGAAAAGAGAACCAACTCGATAAAGTTGTCTTCTGACTTGGATTACTCACACACCACCACCGCCACAACCACTAGCCACAACGACGACAAGACTTTTTTTGGGCTGACTAGATGGTTCAGCAGGTAAGGGCACCTGCTGCCAAGGGTAACTACTTGAGATGAATTCCAGAACCCACATGGCAGAAACAGGGAACGGATTCCACAAAATTGTCTTCTGGCCTCCACATGTATGCCAAGGGACACAGGCACCCGAAAATATACAGAAGCATACAAAAATAAATGTAAAAAAAAAAAAAAAAGCCCTTTTCAGAATGTTACATTTTAATAAGAGCTGGCTAAGATAGCAAATGGCCTTGGGCAATTTTCTATCTTCGTAGGAAAAAGCAGGAAAGAAAATACACATATGTTGGCCCTGTAACTGTAGTCTTTTTTTTTTTTTAAGATTTATTTATTTATTATTTATACAGCATTCTGCCTGCATGTGTGCCTGCTCACCAGAAGAGGTGAGCCAGATCTCCCTATAGATGGTTGTAAGCCACCATGTGGTTGCTGGGAATAGAACTCTGGACCTTTGGAAGAGAAGCCAGTGCTCTTAACCTCTAAGCCATTTCTCCAGCCCTGTAACTGTAGTCTTGTAGTCCCCTGAAGAACTGGGAAAGCTATTAAATAGTTACTTTTTCTGGAGGTCCTACAGAAGACTTATCCAGCAGTGCATGCTGTACATGAGTCCCAGGACCAATGATGGTAAGCTCCAGCCAGAACATTTATTTATTTTTAAAATAGCATTGTGTCAGGCAGCGGCACTGGAGAGATGGCTCAGCAGCTAAGAGAACTAACTACTCTTCCAGGGGACCTGGGTTCAATTCCCAACATCTACACGGTGGCTCACAGCCGTCTACAACTCCAATTATAAATGGTTCCAACACCCTCTTCTGGCCTCCATAGGCACCAGGCATGCACATAGTACATAGACATACACACAAGCAAAACATCCATATGCATAACAATAAAAAATGAAAAAATAAAAACACAATGAACCAGAGAGAGATGGCTCAGCAATTAAGAACATTTGTTGCTTTTGCAGAGGATCCAGGTTTGGTCTCCAGCACCTATATGGTGGTTTACTCACTGCCGTAACTCCAGTTTCAGGAAATCACTGCATTCTACTCATCCTCACAGGTACTAGGCAAGCACCTGGTGCTCGTAGATACATGTAGGTGAAATGCTGAAACAAAAACAAAACAACAACAACAACAAAAAAAACACCTTAAAAACTTAAAAGGCTGGAGAAATAGATAGGTAGTTGAAAGCACCAACTAGCTGCTCTTCCAGAGGACCCAGGTTCAGTTCCCAGCACCTGCATAGCAGTTCACATCTGTAACTCTAGTTCAAGGGGATCTGGTACACACACACACACACACACAGGCAAAACAATGCACACTAAAAAGATCCTGTTCTTTCTGTTTTCAGATGCATCCTAAGCTTTTGTTTGTTTTTCCAGACAGAATTTCTCTTTGTAGCTCTGGCTGTCTAAGAACGCACTCTGTAGACCAGGCTGGCCTTTAATTCCCTGAGATCCGCCTGCCTCTGCCTCCTCAGTGCTAGGATAAAAAGATGTGTGTCACCACCATCTGGCTCATTTTTCTCTCTCTCCTTTTTATTTATTTAATTTATTATCATTTTGTTTTTTGATAAAGGGTCTTACTTTGTAGCCTTGGCTGGCCTTGGACTCACAGAGATCTGCCCACCTCTGTCTCTGGGGTGCTGGGATTAAAGATGTGTTCCATCATGTCTGTCTTATTCCTTCTCATAAGTGCATTTATATTCCACCTAAAGCTGACTGCTCACTTATTATTTCTAGTGCTAGTGTTTGGATTCTAGATTAACATGCAGAAAAAAAATCAGGAATATCAAATGATCTTCACTGAGGGAAATAAAAAGCCAAGATATCTTTAGTTAGGTTTCTTCATATTCACAAATGCTTTCTTTGCACCATCTTAATTGTCAAACATAAAACCAGCTTTGGGGGCTTAGCTCATGTTGTTCTTAGAGACGGCCAGTTCTGATCCCGGTGCCCACATGGTGGTTTGCAACCCCTGTAACCCCAGTTCCAGGGGATTCAACACCCTCTTCATACCTCTGTGGGTATCCAGCACATATGTGGTACACATACCTATTTGTAGGCAAACACTCATACACATAAATCTAAAACCAAGAAACAGTAAGACCGACTGGAGTACCAAACGGTAGCTTTTTCTCAAACATTTCCTCCTTCCTTGGACCCATTTCCCACCCCTGAAATCTAAAGCTTCTTTATGCTAGCTGGGGATCTGAGTCACCATCAGATTTAGGTGCTCATTTCAGATTGGCACATTCAGCATTCACTCCCAGGTTAGTTCCTCCTGTCGTGCATTGGGTTTTTTCCTAAAGGTTTGAAGAAATGGGACTCTGGTGGTTGTCAGGTCCAACAGAAACTCAGGACAAATGGCTGACTAACATACGAAAGCATTCACAGGCCTCCAGGATTGCTCACTATCTGTAGCTCCTTTTGGCTCTTTTTACCCTACCCCTTAACCGAAATCTCTCTAGTCCATGGCTTCACCCCTCCCCCCATATTCTGATTCCTATAAAAATATGCATTTCCGCCATTCATTCTCCTTTTCCTCTCCTAGCATTTTTTTCCCTTGAAGGAAAAACACAGTATGCTAACATCCCAGGATCCCTTGGTGCTTATCTATGAGTACAAGGGACTACTATGTGTCTCCTACAGCTAGTAGCTTTAAAAATGTTTATTTATGTATATGAGCTTTAAAAATGTTTATTTATGTATACTTGCTCTATCTGCAAGTACACCTGCATGCCAGAAGAGGGCATTAGATCCCAGTATAGATGGTTGGGAGCCACCATGTGGTTGCTGGGAATCAAACTCAGGACCTCTGAAAGAGCAGACAGTGCTCTTAACTCTGAGCCATCTCTCCAAGCTCCTGGTGGCCTTTCATGTTTTTTTGGTTTTTTTTTTTTTTTCCCTAGGTAAAACTACTGTTTGTCATTTGCAATTACTAAGAATTTTGGGAAGAAACTTTCCTACTGTGCTAAAATACACTTACAGTCTCCCAAACAGTAAGGTGTTGTGCTTTTAGCATAACTCAAGTGTGAGTGAGACCTTGAGTTCCAACTTGTCACTTTTTAGCCCTGTTTCTTTTTTTTTCTTTTAATTTTATATTAGTTTATTTACTTTTCATTTTGAAGGTGCTCCCTTCCCCTCTGCCAGAGCCCACTGGCAGAGTCAAACAGTTCCTGAGTGGGGAGTGAGGATTAAAATAATTAAAGCAAGTCACACTACACAGGGGGTCGGCTCGAGAGGGCTGTCAGTAAGACTGCAGCGTGGGTTTATTCCACAATTCCTTTTTTATAGGTAAAACAAAAAACAAGTCACATCAATACAAAAAGAAGTTCGTGGAACTGCCAGACTTGTTTTCTAAAACTACTTCCTTATAGTAGATATGGTCCAGGGTCACACAAACAAGTTTTAAGGAACATGGAGCAAGTTTTAAGGAACTTGGAAAAACTTCCTTTTTTCTCTGTCTCAAGGTGAAGGCCAGGGTGAAAAAAAATTCTTTTAAGATTTATTTATTTATTATTTATACAGTATACTGTCTGCATATGTGCCTACAGGCCAGAAGGGGGGCACCAGATCTCATTATAGATGGTTATAAGCCACCATGTGGTTGCTGGAAATTGAATCAGGACCTTTGGAAGAACAGTCAGTGCTCTTAACCTCTGAGCCATCTCTCTAGCCTGAAAACATGTTTTTCAATAAATAACAAAGTAGCTTGACAAACAAGCAGCTCTCCACACCCCTCCTCCTATCCTCCCTACTTCTCTTCTTCCCTTCCCCTCTCCCTTTTTCCCCAGAAAAGGGGACTCCCCCCCATATTAACCTTCCCCAGCACATCAACCCACATCGGGACTGTGCAAATCTTCATCTCTTGAGGCCAGGAAAAGCAGCCCTGCCTTGGGCAAGTGAGCCAAAAGCAGGCAATAAAGTCCATGTTAGAAACAGCGACCCCCTCCACCCGGCAGTGGAGTGTAGGTAAATGTAGGGATAATGAGGGAGCAAAGATAGAGGGCAAATCTAAACAATAATTGGTCCAACCTGAGACCCACCCTTCAGTAGAGTCAGCCCCTTACACAAATAATGATACTCTGCTATGCGTTCAGATGGGAGCCTAACTTGGCTGCCGTCTGGGAGACTCCAGCCAACAGCAGATCGACACAATGTTGCGACTTGCAGCCACGCATGGGGCGGAAATTTGGGGGTCCTGTGGAAGTGTTGGGGGAAAGATGGAAGGACCTGAAAGGGACAGGAACCTCATAAGACCAACAGAGACAACTAGCTCAGTCACAAGGGGTGTTTCAGAAACTGAGACATCAGCCAAGGAGCATGCATGATCTGGACCTAGGCCTCCCTGCACACATGTAGCAGACAGGAAGCTTGCTTGGTCTTCAAATGGGGCGCCTGGCGAGTGGAGGGGAGAGTGTTTTTAAGCACCCGTAATTTTTCATGTCCAAAAGCAATTACTGAAGTGTTTGGTCAACAAAAGGCAATCTTCTATCACTGTTCTTACATTTATTGACTGAAATGAGAACCGAAAGCGGAATCGTACTGTCCTTTTCTTCATTTACACTCGTTTCGAGGTTCTGGATAGTATTAATATAACTTGGCCCCACCTTAGTCCCTGACCCATAGCAATGGCTTGACAGTAGGGATTTGGAGGGCTCAGGGACAGACCTGGCTAACTCCACTACATACTTCTTCCTTGGGTGTTAGAACAGACTTGATAAACAGCTCAAGTCCCTTAATGGTCTTTGGCAATGAATGACACAGCTCTGCGAGGCTGGTCTAAGGTCCTTGCCAAACCAAAAGGATTATGACCTTTTGTTTTTTCGAGACGAGGTTTCCCTGTTGGGACTCGCTTGTAGACCAGGCTGGTCTCGAACTCACAAAAATTACTCCTGACTCTGCCTCCCTGAGTGCTGGGATTACAGGCGTGCGCCCGGCTACAATTAGGACCGTCCTTAACGGAATCCTCAAAGTGGCCTGTGTTTCCCTTCCGTTTTTGACACGGAGGACGCTGTAAGCACAGCGAACATACTTTCAGTCATTAGACTTTTATCCTTCCCGGCATGGTGACGCTGCGAGTAAAACTCCTTTCCTGTCGTTCTGGGATGGGTGATCCTCCAGCTAAGTCCCTGGGACCATCCAGAGTCGGAGCAAACGCAAGTCACTATGGAGCTCCACAGAGGCCGTTCTCCCTCGCTCCCGCGCTCCCGGGCTCCCGGCAGCCCCTGCGCGCCTCTCTCCCGGCGTGCCTTGCGGCCGCAGACCTCAGCGCGCCCAGCCCCTCCCGGGGCGACGGCCGTTAGCTCTGCGAGGCTTGCGCTTGGTCCCGCCCACGCGGCCGCTACAGCGGCTCGCAATTGGGCCGCGCGCGCCTCGCGCCGCGGATTGGCGGCTTCCTCAGCCCGCTCCCGGCTCCCCCAATGCGCGGCGGCCGTACGCCGGGATTGGCCGCTCTCCGCCAAGGCCCGCCCTCCGCTCGCCCGCGCGGCAGCGAGTCTCCGGAGCCGTGAGCTTGCGAGGGCCTTCGCGGGTTTCGGCGGCGCCGGGGCGGTGAGGGTCGGCCGGCTGTGGTCGGGCTGCGGGCGGCTCGGGCAGGTCGCGGGCGCCACAGGTAGGTGCGGGGCGCAAGGGGCGCCCCGCGGGCGGCGGGTGCTGCGGCCTGGAGAGGCTGCGCCCTTCCCTTTCTCCACCCCCCCATCCCGGGCGAGGCCGCAGGCTGGGGCTCGGGGCGGGGCGCGGCGCGCGAGGCGGGCTGGGCCACGCGGAGTCGCGGCCTTTGTGCAGCGGCGGCCGGGCCCGGAGCCCAGGCGTCTTGGACGTAGGGTGCTGTCGGCCTGGTAATGAAGCCTCTTGGTCGGTGGTCCCTAAGCCATCGCCTCGCCTTCTGGCGGGAGAGGTGTGGGCAGGGACACCTCTCGCCCCGAACTCTGCCTGTTTTTAGCGTTTGGAAAAGCCGAGTAACCGCCCAAGTCTCCACCAAATTACCCATGGATGAAGTGTCATGTAGTTTAGTCAGGATGTGGTTTTTACAGTAACAATGAACGTGGTAGAAATAAATGGGAAGTGGTAACCTGTTGACAGTGATACCTGTCAAGTAGTATCATCCAGTGGACTTGGGTTGCTCGTGGTAGGGATTTGATTTGCCGTCTTGCATGTTTGCATGTACTCGTTGCCGGATGCAGAGATGCCTTTTCTGTGGTTGACTCTTGTAAGCCAGTCACTAGGAGGGGACCCACTCTGCTGGCACAAACTGGACTCCCAGTCTTGAAAGTGGCTCAGTCCCCGCTGTAAGCCATTCCTAACCAAAGGGAGTGAATTGACTGGATAAGTGAGTGTGGCCTGCAAGTTCAGGATGGGAGGATTTGCAGGGTGACAAAGGAATCAATATGGTCATACTGCCTTTGGGTTGAGCAGGAGGCTGTAGTACTGTTCACCACAGCGACATCTCCATGTCAGTCCAGCAAGTAGAAATTGTCCAGATGTGTTGATAATCCCTGTGCCAGGATCCAGGTAGCTGGCTGTGGGTCTGACTTGCTCACAGTCCAATTGGCAAAGCAAAATCTGCATCCACAGGTTCAAAAAGCTGAATAGTGGGGCTAAAGGGTTACCCTTTGAGCTCTGCATGGCCAAACAGTCACTTCACACTTTTACCTGTGAGAAACATGATTTTGACTGGTTTGCCCAGTTTTGGCCTTCTGTTGTCATCATCTTCCTCCCATGTGATCTGATATAGTTTTCACATCAACTTTCCTTGACATCTTCCATGATCATCTTCAACTCTGTCCTCCCTTCTGATCTCCAACTCCCTGATTCTAGTTGTCGTTTTCACTTTGCATAGATTACTTTGATACCAAATAGTTTGATCCAAGCCAAGCTGCAGTCGCAGGCCATGCCGAACAGCCCTTATGCTTGTCTGAAGTCACCTTGGTGCCTCTCTCAGGAAACGTTGCCACCTGTTTCCAACAGCAGACCATTTCTCAGAAACTGCAACTTATAAAAGTCCTGGCTCAAGCTACTCAGTGAACTTTTTAATCCTTCCCTCAAATTTGAACCCCGCTCTTACCCTCTGAGTAGTTTCTTTGGACACAGTGATTTGTTCAATTGCAAGATGTTATAAAATTGAGGTCATACAGAGTCAGGCCTGCTTGTTTGGGTGGCAGAACAGCTGTACCATTTCCTGGCTTTGTGACCTTGAGCACGTTGTTTAACCTTTCTGTCACAGTGCTGAGTGAGTTGCATAAAATCCTTAGAGTAGGGTCTAGGTGAGGGTTGGCTGCCATTGTTAGCCATGGATCAATGAGACCACTATTTTGACCCCTTGTGTGCAGTATCCTGTTTCTCAAGATAAAAAAGGTTAAAAAAAAAAAAAAAAAGACTCCATGATCTGGTCTGCTCTCACTTTCCCTCAGCATACTACCCCACCTTGGCCACACCATGTCTCTGAGCTCCAGGGTCTTTGTTTTCTTCACAATGACCCTTTTACCCTTACTGCCCACTTGGCTCCATTTAGTTCATCTTCAGGTAGGCACTGGCTGTAGAACCTTTTGAAAGCTTCCTATTTCCCAGCCTTTTTCCTTTGTTTTAGCTAGACTATTTCTCAGCATGTGGCATCATTGATACTTCTATTGTAATTATCCCTCTTCCCCACTAATATGTAAGCTCTGTGGGGCAAGTGTTTTGTCGCCCCTGTGTTTAACACATAAATGTGTGTGCCTTATGGAAGGCATTCGGGAAATAGTTGATTAATGAATTCAATTCAGTAAGCTTTCAAAGAAAAAGTACAAAACTTACCTAGGACTCCCTACTGCTGAGCCAAGAGCTAGACAGTTTTCCTGCTCCCACAAGGTGTCCACTTGACTTTCCCAGGGCCTCGGGGTCCCACCTGTGCTGTGTATCTCTTTAAGGGCCCCCCCAACACTTACTAAAGTCTTCATTTCTTGTCTTCATTTTGTAGTTCTACACTGGCCCACAGCTTTTAACTTGCAGTGTGCTTCCCTTTCCTCTCACACTGTTGTCTTACTTAGCATAGTCTATCTCAGAAATCACAGATTTGACTTCCTGTGGTCTCTGCACAAGCTAACAGGCCCTGTCCTCTCATTGGAGGTCTGTTAGAACTAAGAATGCCAACTTGTCTGTCCTCTGCAGTGGTCCTTGGTTGCCAGGAAACTGGCTTTTTTTCCCCTCTGAGTCTCTCCTTGGCTCCTTAGTGATTACTGCTCTTATCAGTCATTCCTAAGCACCTTTGATGGGAACACGTTGGAGAGGTATTTTGTTAAAATTCCCATTGAATTAAAACTGTTAGGTTATCTTAGGTTATAGGAAATAAAGTGATAGTATAGTTTGACCTTCCAGTTATGTCCAGGCTCTAGGGTCATTGTCTCTTGTTTGTGGTAGCACATCTCAGAGTAGACTGTGAGTATTTAAATGGTTTAATTTAAGCTAAACAAGCCTCTGGCTTTTATGTTGTACCTTCAGCAAGGCATAGCCACCTTACTCAATCTTTCACTGCAAGCTGCTTATATAGTTGATGGTTGCTGTTTCTTGTCCTCCCCAGGAGTCTTAGGGGTTGTGTAGGTGCAACCGAGCTGTCGCCCTGGGGCATGGTTGTATGTGTATATCTGCACCTATACCAGTGTACATAGCATGTGCATGTTTATGTGCATGAGGGAGTGTGCATGCATGTGCTTGTGTGCGTGTATGTATTTCTGTTTGTCTGTATGCATGTGTTTCTACCAATAGCCTTTCTGTGGATCTTGGTTTTGTGGCAAGCCTTCTGATCTGCCTTCTCTGTTATGTCATCCCTCTTTGCAAGCATCCTCTGTAACAAAGCTTCCTAGGATTATATCCTTCCCTCTGCTATTTCCCTCTTGTGGTTTTGGTGCTTTACTCCCAGTTCATGTGATTTCCTTCACCAGACGTAGACCTCTTCAGGGCTCCAGAGTTGTGTGGCCTGAGTACTTGTGAGACAGGGCTGCCTGCAGCATCCCTCTGTTCCCTCCAGACTTCTGCCTAGGTACTAGAGTGTACAGAGGAGCTTTTTTCTTCACCTCCTTTTTTCTGCTTTCCACCCCCATAGGGTCTGCAAGCATAGACAATTCCGTGACAATTTCTTATTGTTTCCAGAGCTGCTTCCACATCTTTGTTTTGGAGAACTGTCCCAACACCTGGTGCAGTCATCTATATCTGGTATAGCTGTGAGTCTTTATAAGGAGAGTCACTTTCCTCTTGGTAGCTCCCTATCCTCAACCTGGAGGTAGGCTCCAGGTGGCACCCAGGACCCTTTCTGCCTTGGCTCTAGCTTTCTCCTGTGTTGTCCCACCTATACTCCCCACCCCCAATACTAGCAGGCTCCCTTCCCAACAGACACCCTCTCTCTACTGGGAATGGATCTGTGCTGCCACTCCTGGTGACCTCAGCACGCTGCATCACTGTCCTGTCCACGTGCCACGTTGTGGGCCCAGGAGAGGGGGTCCCTGGGTAGCAGAGTGCCTGGCTATGTCTCTGAGGTCTCTAGTGCCACAGAGTTGAGCTGAGGGTCTCGCTCCCCCTCTGACTGACCCAGACCTTGCAGGTGAGTGGATTGATGGCCGTAAGGAGGCCATGGATTCTACGTGTGCTCCTGAAATGGTGACCTCTCACTGCATGCTTGCTTATCCACTAGGCTGAATTATGGGAGTGCTGTGGGAAAGTTTAGCTTAATTTTAGTCTTAATCCTTTCTGAGCTCTAAGACTATTTTTGTGCCTCTGAAATAGGGATTAAAATGAATAGTTGATAAAATACTTAATTTAGGACTTAAAATTTATATTATAAAACTAGTAAAGTTAGTTTTGTTTTTTTTTTTTTCTGATGTCTAAAAGGCTTCCTTAAAGGCAGTGTTATCTTAGGCCTTTACTATACCATTGATCACATTTGACTTTTAACTTATTACCAGAGAAGTAAAAGGTTTCTGTCATTTTGTGATGATATTTTTAAATTTCTTTGCAGGTGGAAGAAGAAAGGTGTCACTTTGGCATGAAGATAGACTCACTTAGACGTCAATCTTTTAAGCTGAGTGCATTGTGATTTCCAATAATTGAGGCAGTGGTTCTAAAAGCTGTCTACATTAATGAAAAGAGCAATGTGGCCAGCTTGACTAAGCCGCCAGTGTGTGCAGCGCGGGCAGGACGGCACCGGGTCTCCACGGACTTGTGCATGTTAGCAGTATAGATTTATGTAAGGTGGTTTAAAACTCTGGTGTTTTAAAGTAGTCTTAACTGCTCATAATATGGAGACATATGAGAGTCCCTCTCCTCTCCCGCGTGAGCCCGCAGGAGAAGCGATGATGGAGAACCGAGCTTGTCCCTTCCAAGTGCTGCCCCATGAACAGTCTCCACCACCTCCCCTGCAAACGTCCAGTGATGCAGAGGTAATGGACGTTGGCTCTGGTGGTGATGGACAGTCCGAACCTCCTGCCGAGGACCCATTCAACTTCTACGGAGCTTCTCTTCTCTCCAAAGGATCCTTCTCTAAGGGCCGTCTCCTCATAGACCCGAACTGTAGTGGCCACAGCCCGCGCACTGCCCGGCACGCACCTGCGGTCCGGAAGTTCTCCCCTGACCTTAAGTTGCTTAAGGATGTAAAGATTAGCGTGAGCTTTACTGAGAGCTGCAGGAGTAAGGATAGGAAGGTGCTGTACACAGGAGTAGAACGCAGCACTCGGGCCGACTGTAGCCTGCTCCTTAGTCCTGTCAGCGGGGACTTGCATGCTTGTCCCTTTGGCGGGAGTATTGGTAATGGGGTAGGTCTAGGGGGTGAGAGTGCAGATAAGAAGGATGAGGAAAATGAGCTGGATCAGGAAAAGAGAGTGGAGTATGCAGTGCTCGATGAGTTAGAAGATTTTACTGACAATTTGGAGCTAGATGAAGAAGGAACAGGCGGGTTCACGGCTAAAGCAATCGTTCAAAGAGACAGAGTGGATGAAGAGGCCTTGAATTTCTCCTATGAGGTATGTTGGTGACCTGTTCTCTGGAGGGCTCTGAGCAAAAACGAAAGAGAGGTTTGGAAGTGGCTTTATTTTTTTGAAAGCAGGGGAGTCAAAGCAAAACCCTGTGTGAGGTCAAAAACCATTAATGTGGAGAAGAGAAAGTTGTAAGGAGTTTATATTTCTATAGTTTCTTAGTGGAAAGTTTGGGAAACACTGAGCCTTATCTCTTTCCAACCTGAGTCAGCAGGTGCTGAAAAGACTGGCTGGGTGTGCTCCTGGAGTGGGCCTGTTTGTTTCACTTGTCATTTCATCTTGTTTTTCAGATGATCAAATGCCATCAGGGCATACCCAGTCCCCATTGAGGGTTTCCTCTGTGTATTTCCTCACACATGTGAGACTTGTCCTTGGTACAGAAACAAAGAGGGCTGTAGGATCTAAACACCTTATTTTGCAGGATGACTTTGACAATGATGTGGATGCTTTACTAGAAGAAGGTCTTTGTGCTCCCAAGAAGAGGCGAATGGATGAAAAATATGGCGGAGACAGTGATCATCCATCTGATGGAGAGACGAGTGTCCAGCCCATGATGACCAAGATTAAAACAGTGCTTAAAAGTAAGTGAGTCCTTCACAAATCCTGAGTGCTTCAAGGCTCAGAAGAGTTTTATTCCCAAGAATATTTTGCGAGTTCTCTGGTGCCAGTCACAAGTCTAGGTAGAGACACAGGTTGAAGTATATAATAGTCATAGGAGATGAGAAGAAAACAAATTGGACACAAGTACTCACTCTGACATACAACTCAGGTACAGATCTTGACAAATTGCATGGAAGCCACAGAAAGGCTATAGAAGATCCCTTAATGGTGAGCATGGATGTGTGTATGCCAAGATAAAAGATCAATAGCCTGCAGACATGGAGGCCAAGGCCAGACGTAGGTTTTTGGTGTGTTGGCAGGTGATAGTCACCACCTCAGTTTTGGATCTGTTGCAAGTGAATCAGGAAAGCACTAGAAGCAGGCTAATGGTAGATTCTGGGGGGCTGCAGCATGGCACATGCACTGTGGGGCAGGGTGGAAGCTCTGCAAGAATAGACATGTTTGGGAGATGTGCAGAGTGGCACTTACACCTGCATTTGGTGACAGTGGGAGAGCAGCTGGTGAGCACCCACGGCTGTATTATCAGGCTCTGTTTCCAGTGCAGGGAAAGTGTAGGACAAGTTACAGGGGTTTCTGTGTGGACCTGGCTTAGTGGCACCGATTATTTTGATAAGGATGCCAGGATCAGTGGGGGGTAGGAGAGGACAGTAAAAGGCACTTGGCGCTTAGGCACATAAGAGATGCTAAGCTAGGCTAAGGGTGAAGAGGTTACCCTCCTTGAGCTGCTATGAAAAAGGGTCTGCAGGGCTGGGTACCAGATATTACTACACGTGGTAGTGCTAGCTGAGCAGTGGAGATGTCATGATAGGCCATTGCAGACCAGGTGAACCTTAGCCTACAGGTTCTCGGAAGGATGTTTTTTTTGTTTGTTTGTTTGTTTTGTCTTTTATTTTTAAAACAATCTCAATCTTTCAATTTTTGCCAATGAGGACTTGGGAGCCAGGTGCTGGGGTGAAAGCCTGCCAGCTTGGAGAAGCAAAGAAAGCACCCAGCTGACCTTTCACAACTGACCTCCCAGAAGGAATGACTCCTCTTCCATACTGTCTCAACCCCTCAAAATGAGTATCCCTCTCTTCTATTTCCTGTGCATCTCTCTGTCTTCCTGATGTACTCTTGCGCGCTCTCTCCTTTTTTTTTTTTTTTTTTAAGATTTATTTTATTTATTACATATACAGTGTTCTGTCTACACACCAGCAGAGGGCACCAGATCCCATTATAGATGATTGTGAGCCACCATGTGGTTGTTGGGAATTGAACTCGGGACCTTTGGAAGAATGGCCAGTGCTCTTAACCTCCAAGCCATCTCTCCAGCCCCCTCTTTTTTTTTTAAATTAAGTTATTCACTTTTCATCCTGATCATAGCTCCCTGCATCCTCTTCTCCTGATCCCACACTCCTTCATTCCCCCCTTCCCTGTTCCTCAGAAAAGGGGAGCCCCCCTAACCCACCCTAGTTTCATCAAGTAGCATCAGGACTGAGCTCATCCCATTCCCCTGTGGTCTGGCAAGGCAGTCAACTGGGGGTTGAGGGGTGATCAAAAAGTAGGCAATAGAGTCCATCTCGGAGACAGTCCCTGCTCCACTTTCTAGGGAACTCACATGAAGCCCAGGCTGCCCATTGGCTACATCTAGGTCCAGTCCATGCATGGTCCTTGTGTACTTCAGTCTCCACAAGCCCCCCGGGCCCTGGTTAGTAGGCTTTTGGTCTTGTGGGAGTGCTTGTCCCCTCCAGGTCCTTTTATCCTTCCCCCTACTTTTCCACAAGACTCCCTATGCTTTACCCAGTGTTCTATCTGCTGCTGCGAGGAGCCTCTCAGAGAACAGTTATCTTAGGCTCCTGCCTGTGAGCATAGCAAAGTATTGTTAATGGTGTCAGGGCTTGGCTCTCTTCCATGAAGTGGGTCTCAGGTTGGACATTCCCTCAATCTCTGCTCTATCTTTACCCATGCACATCTTGAAGGCAGGGTAAATTTTGGGTTGAAGTTTTTGTGGGTGGGTTGGTGTTCCCCTTTCTCCACTAGGAGTCCAGTCTAGCTGAGACTCCTAGTTGCACAGGGGTCATGGAGACTGAAGAGTACACCTTCTAACTAGACATTCTTAAGATGCTTCACTTGTTCAGTAGTCTCTGGATTCCTTAGTTGGATGCTTTTATTCTCTTGGAAAGATAAACGCAAAACCCTTTTTGGCAGGTTATATCTTTCCTAGGGCAAAATGGCTTTTAGCAACTGAAAAAAATATCGGTTGAAATTTAAAAATTTTTTAAAATTTTGAAACTAAATATACCTTAATATATATGGATAAATATACCTGTAATCCCCTTTCTCTTTATATATAAAATTTAAGGTTTCAATATATTTATTTTTAGACCACAAAGGACATTCACTTTGAATTTTAGCCTGCTTTTGCAAGCAGCTTTTAAATTAAAATTACTAATTCTTATGTGCCTGCCTCTGCCTCCTAAGTGTTGAAATTAACGGTGTGAGCCACTGCCTAGCTATGGATTCCTCATACTTGTTATTTTCATAGGGTTATCTTGGTTTAATTTGGTTCTCCATTTCCCCTTACTTTCTAGTGTTAAGTTTTTTGAGTGTGTAATCTGTAAGTTGCTGATTTATTCTGAATTTGTTCCCTGGCAAATTTTAGTATTCTAGTCTTAATTAAACAGGATGCCAATTTTTTTCACTGTCATTGTTTTCAGATATTTTGCCTGTATGAGGCATATAACATTTGATGTTTTTGCTAACTTTTGCCATTTCCATTCATGCCTTCCATGACCACATATCTTTGCCATTTATCTGCCAGTTAGTGGTTTTTCATTTTGATGACCATTGCACACACGCCATGAGTTGGGGAAGATGGAGATTGCCTTTGCTTTCCTAGTTGTTTATCTTACAGCTGATAGTGCTGCGCTGATTTTGTGGTTCCTTCCTCTTATTGGCCATTACATTTCCTGGTTTATAGGCAGCTGCTTTCCATTAGTTTTAGTTCCATCAGTGATTGAGAACCATCAGTAAACCATGTGTTAGCCAAATGTGACAATTCCATCAGTCCCTACAGTTTAATATGCCTCTCTTGGTGCTGGGGTGAGCAGTTTAGGCAACTGAGTTATTTCCTCAGTGCAGAAAGGCACAGACCCCTTTGCTGCCGAGTCCTGGTCACAAAGGAATTCAGATAGGTGCCAGTTCACTATAATAACTTTTCTTCCATGGCTAATCCTGAAAAGGGCTCTGCTTTTGAACAGCTCTGTCATTGTAACCGGTATTATGACCGTAGGGTGGTTGGCAATGCCTGAGGATAAGGTTCTCCATGCTTTGTAAAATGTCTAGATTTGTTTCTCAGATAATATTTATTCTTCTAATGTGGAAAGTGTTTGCAATAGAAGTCAACAGGCACCAGGTGTGGTGGCCCATGTCTGTAATCCCAGTACCCAGGAGGCAGAGGCAGGCAGATCTCTGTGAGTTCGAGGCCAGCCTGGTCTACAGAACGATTACAGGACAGCCAGAGCTATTACACAGAGAAACCCTGTCTCAAAAACAAAACAACAACAAAAACAACTGAAAAAAGAAAAAGCTGTGAGAGAAGTCAAGTCAACAGGCAGGTTTCGATGGACTCTTTTTAACTTTATAAAGAGTCCCCCGTTGCCAGTTTACCAATAAATATCCATAATTAGGGTACCATCTGGTTCAATATTGGTTGCATGCATAGAGATGAGCTTACCAGCAGTCATAAAAGCTGCTCTTTATACCTATTGGAATTTAGCTGCCTTTCTAGTAACCCAGTAGAGGGTTTTTATAAATATGGTATGAGATTTCTCTAGTGTTACAAACATACCAGTTAGGAGCTACATCTGAGTTTTGTCCCTGAATGGTGGGATTAGAGGTGTATACTACCACTACCTTGTTGACTGTAACTCTAGAATGCAGAAAACTTAATTTATAGAGATCGTCCTGCCTTGCTGGGATTAAAGGCCTGTGCTACCACTGCTCTGCTCAAACTCAAGAGATTTATAAAACAAGTTTGAACTGTAGTAATCCTTTGGATTTAGTTAAAACATTTTAAGTCTTTTAGCTGTGTTTTTTTAATTCAAAAAGCCAAAAATATTCTTTTTATTTAAGAAAACTTAAAAACTGATGTCCAGGATGGTGTGTGCTACATGGCAATCCATTTGCATGGCAAGTTAGTTTGGGCTGAATGACCAAGCTGTTTCCCAATTCAGGAGGTCTTTCCTGTTGAAATCTAACCTTTATCAGTCTTGATAGTAACCACAGCTTTTCTTCTTCTGTGGAAATGAAGGCAAAACCTCTTCCCCAACATATCACATAATCTGGTTTCCATTCTGAGATAAACACATCTTTAAAATATACAGGCTGATTTAATTCAGCAGTTTTTTTCTATTCTCCAGTGTCTCTCCACAGCTGTTTCCCTTTCTCATTAGCATTAAAATTTTTTGAAGTTCTAAAGCACTGTGTAATCTATCTCTGAGGGTCTTTATTACACTTTTCTGTTTATTAAGCTTATCTTTTAAAATGTGGTTAGATCTTTCTATAACTGCTTGTCCTATAGGATTGTGTGGTATAGCTGTAATATACTTTATGCTGTATAATGCAAAAACCTGTTTTATTTTACTAGGGACATATGTTGGAGCATTGTCAAGTCTTAATTTGTACAGGTGTCCCCTAATAACCATAACTTCTAATAAATGTGTAATTAGAAAATCAGTCTTATCAGAACTTAAAGCAGTTGCCAATTGAAATCTTGAATGTGTAGGGTGCACATACTTTAATTTTCCAAATTCTTCAAAATGAAACATACCTATTTACCAAAATTCATTTCATTTAGTATCTTTTGGGTTACCTCCTGGAGGTAATGGAGTGTGGGTATAGAAAGAACTAGTAGGATATTGCCTTGTAATTTCATTGGCTTGTTCCCAAGTGATAGAAAAATATTTTTTTCATATCTTTGCCCATGGTGTTTCTTCTGACATTCTGAGGGTTCTAGCATATTTCCTATTAACAGCTGATCAGTTTCATCTTTACCTTGTGCTAGAGGGCCTGCTGGTAACCCTATGTGAGACCTGATACATGTTATATACAGTAGTTGACTTCTGTTTCTAATTGCTTATTGTAGTTGAATAAATGAAGTTAATTCTGAATCGTCTGGAATGAAGTTTCTACATGTAAAACAATGCCTTTTGCATACTGAGAATCAGTACGTATGTTAAAAGATTCAGAAAAATGAAATAATACCATAAGAATGCCATACAGCTCTGATTTTTTTTAACTGAATTAATTATAAGGGCTCAGCCATTTTACTTACGTTTCCTGACTTATAATCGGCCTTTCCTGATTTATTTGCATTGGTATAGAAATGCAGGGGCTCTAGAAATTGGTGTCCCTTTTGCTATATGAGGGAGAATCCAGTTGTTTTTACAAACTGAAGTCTCTTGCTTTTGGGATATTTGTTGTTAATAGCTCATAAAAAATTACTGCAAGCTCTTTGCCAGTGTTTATTTTCTACTCATCATGAGACAATTTCAGCATTAGTAAAAGGTACCACAATTTCTGCTGGGTCTATTCCAGCTAATTGATGAAGTTTCATTTTTCTTTTCATAATCAATTCAGAAAACTTTTTAAAATAGATCCTTAATTTTTTTATTCTGTTAGTGTGCTAAAAATATACATTCTAAGACATCTTCTCTCTGCATAAGATTTCCTGTGGGAGAAGAAGGCAGAATAACTAAAATGCAATCAAGCTTTGCATCCAAGCAGTCTAAATGTGCATTCTGTAATTTCTAGCAGAGCCAGTTCTCAGCTTGAGCTGATAATTTTCTTGGACTGTTTAAGTCCTTATCACCTTTTAAAGTTTGAAATAACTTTAATAGGAATAACTTTAACTGGAATAACTTGAAAAGTTAATCCAGTTGTGGGCTGTAGCCAGTTAGTATCTCTTAGCAATTTTTGAAAATCATTAAGAGTTTGTAATTGATCTCTCCTGATTTGTACTTTCTGTGGTCAAATTTTCTGTAAACCTACCTTATATTCTAGATAATTGATAGAATCTTTTTAATTTTTCCAGGAGCAATTTGTAATCCCCAGCAAGACAAAATTCTCTTTACAGCATTAAACATTTTTTTCCTAAGGTCTCTTTGACTAAATCAGCCAGTAAGCTATCATCCATATAATGATAAGTTTTAGATTGAGGAAACTTTACAAATTATTTCTAAAGGCTATTGTGCAAAATATTGACACAAGGTGGGGGTGTTTATTTAACATTCCTTGTGGAAGAACTTTCCACTGATATATTTTAACATGGTGAGCATTATTATAAGTAGGCACTGTGAAGGCAATTTTTTTCTTTATCTCTTTTTTGTAAAGGTATAGTAAAAAAGCAGACTTCCAAATCAATCACTATAGTAGACCATTTCTTACGTATTAAAGAAGGCAAGGGAATTCTAGGCTATAAAGAGCCCTTTGGCTGAATCATCTTAAAAGGCTTGCAAATCTATTAATATTCTACATTTTTCAAATTTCTTTTTTAAAGATTTATTTATTATTTATGCAGTACTCTGCCTCCCAAGTGCTGGGAGTAAAGGTATGTATCAGCATGCCTGGCCCATTTGTATTTCCAATTCATTCATCTGTTGGTGCTGATCTTACTTTTTAAGGCCTAATCATCCTTTTGCATTCTGAATTAGCATTTTTCAAAAGTCAAAAATTTGGTTAATATTTTCCTGACTTTTGACTCTGATACTGTTCTATTTACAGTTGAAATCAATCTTTGCAAAAAATCAGTGAAGGCTTTTGAGCCTTATATAATTTTAATAAATGACTCAGACCTTTTACCTGTTTCTTTAACCTTGTCCCAAGCACTTTAAAGCTGCTAAATGACAGTGCCCAGGTATGGTCATCAAATTTAAGCTCCCTTTGTAAGTCAGCATATTGATCTTCACCTAGCAACTGATCTTGGGAAATATTAATACCTATTTTGTTCTATAGTCCTAGCTTCCTCTTTTCAACATGTTTGCTATTGTAACTGAGGATCAGCTTCCAATATTACTGTTGCCAATTCTTTCCAATTTGGGGGGATAATTTTGCTCTTGAGTTTTTCATGAATTTAATGTCTGTTTCATATAAGGTGAACACATACCATATGAAATGACAGATTCCTTAAATCTCACCTCTAGTGTGTCTATAGCATTCAATTTAACTTCTTCATAACTTTAGGGGTACTTATCATCTGCTGGTAGTTCTTGTGTTCTAACCAGATAAACTAAGGTTAATTTTCTTCAAATATTGGGCCTCCCCTTTTTAGTTTCATCATGTGGTATCTCCATAAGGTTTTGTCTAAATTCCTCTGTGTCTGAGTATTTTTATTTTCATTTATAAATCTTTCTAACGGCTTGTATGTTATCGACCTACTTTTCATATTTTGGCACAAAAGCCCATTATGGCTATTAAGGATAAAATATGAATTATCAGGCTGATCGTAGTTATAATTGGTATTATGTCAATCTCAGTTAAGTCATTTATCTTTTCATTTTTTGCTTCTATTTTCAAGTCATCAAAAGTACCACTCTACAGGGTCCTAATGCCCTGTATTATGATATTTCTCATTCCTAACTTGGGAAAGAGTTTTCCTTTTAATATTACTTAATTCCCTCCTGGAGGACTTCCCAGGTGTCTTACCAAATATGATGGTTTCTCAGTTTGCTTGCACCTGGCAAGTGTGATCGTGCCATGAGTTTGAGCGCCAAATTTTTTTTAACAAAATCTCAATCATTCAGTTTTACCAATAAATAACAACTCGGGAGCCAGGTGCTGGGGTGAAAGGTCTGCTAGCTCAGAGGCAGAGAAATCACCTAGCTGGCCTTCCTCATCAGCCAACATCGATGTCCCAGGGGGAATGCCCCATCTCTGATGCTGTCTCAAACAACCCTTCAAACTGAATGTCCCTCCCTTCTACTTCCTAATTTCTTATTCTGTGTGTATGTTTTTTTTTCCCTTAACAATCCAATGTTTTATTCCTGTCAACTGGTTGCTTGCTCTGCCTTTTGACCTATGATTATTTAATCCTGTTTACAATATTCAAGCAGAAAGCCCTTGGATTAAAGGTGCACACTATGGCTGAGCCACACCACAACTAAAACCAGTTTTGTTTTGTTTTGTTTTGTTTCCAGTAAATAACACAAATCTCGGGGCGGCGGTGGGTCACAGTGAGATCAAATATCCTGTGACAGATGGGTCAGGTGTTCTTCACCTTGGTGTTCCTGGAAGAGTGGCTTCATGCTCTTCCCATTGTTCCAGGGGTCTTTTAGCTTCCCACACAGCAGCAGTAGCCCTGTTTACATACCTAGGAGGAGTTGAGGCAGGAACATGATACTTGCAGCCCTTCAAACAGCTTGGTGGGCTTTGCCTGCCTGCTGTCACAGATATGTGGCTGGCGCAAACCTGTGTTACAGTGTGTGGTGGCCTGCATTTTTTTTGCTGCTTCTCCTGAATTAGCCCAGGCTTTGTGTGAAGCAGCTCCCCTTTGGTCAAGTTCCTGGAAGTTGGACCTATGGGTATACTTCTGACTTGCAGGATTCCCTTTGGGTCCATACTCTAATGGTGGCTGGTGTTGAGCCCAGTGGTTCTCCTGCCCTCAGATAGTCAATAGCTCCCTTTGAAAATCATGTCTAGTGTTTAGGTTTCATTTTTATGTATTTTCTTTAGTTTCTAGATAATCATATTGCTCCTAGTACCTGTAAGAACATTTGTTTTAGTTAATTCTTTGATTTTTTTTTTTCCTGGTATTTTATCATTGAAGAGAGGCAAGTTGAAAATAAGTCTGGTACCTAAAACTGCTGGTAAAGCAAAGAAAGCATTAGAAGCAGTGTCTTAAAGGCACTGTAGAATACCAGGTGGTGGCATTGGCGCATGCCTTTTAATTCCAGCACTCAGGAGGCAGAGGCAGGGCGATCTCTGAGTTTGAAGCTGGCCTGTTCTTACAGAGTGAGTTCCAGAACAGCCAGAGCTACAGGGAGAAACTCTGTCTTGAAAAATTAAACAAACAAACAAAAAGCAGCAAGTGCTCTTAACTGCTGAGTCATCTCCCCAGCCTGTTTTGTTTTTAAAGACAGTGCTATGGAATCAAGCCCAGGCTTGGCATATGGTAGTTCTGTAGTGTTATTAGGAACCTGCACCTGGTCACCAGGGGCAACGGCTGATATATTTGCAGTGTATTAGCAAAGCTTACTCAGTCCTCAGGTGCCTGTCACCATGGCTGAGCAGGTAGGGGACTCTAGTGTCCTGTGTTCTCCAACTCTGGAGGCAAAAGCTAGAGTGGGGACTTGTCTTGAGCAACACTATTTGGGGCTTCTTGGACATTGGTTCTTCATGTAGAAGTCCTCACCTCACTCCACATACTATTCTAGAGTTGCAATTTGGGGCTCATCGGGCAGATAGAATCTTGGCAAAACCCACACAAATACAAAAACATGTTTAGGAGGCATTGTCTACAATTTTGTGTTTGTAAAGGGATTGCAGGATGTTTTTGTGTTCTGTGCAGGTCGTGGCCGTCCACCTACAGAGCCACTGCCTGATGGATGGATCATGACTTTTCATAACTCTGGAGTCCCTGTATACCTGCACAGAGAGTCTCGAGTGGTCACCTGGTCCAGGCCCTATTTCTTGGGAACAGGAAGCATACGGGTAAGGAAGTAATCTGTCATGTATTTAGGTTTGTCAGTCTTCTTTCTTTCTTTTAAAATATTTATTATGTATACAATGTTCTGACTGCATGCACACCTACATGCCATTAGAGGCCAACAGATCTCATTATAGATGGTTGTGATCCACCATGTGGTTGCTGGGAATTGAACTCAGGACCTCTGGAAGAGCAGCCACTGCTCTTAACCTCAGAGCTATCTCTCTAGTCTGGCCTGTCAATTTTCAGTGTTTGTCTGCATGTGTTGAAGACTCAAAGGTGTCCTGATAACCCATTTTAATTTCACTATCTACAGAAACACGATCCTCCTCTAAGTAGTATCCCCTGTCTACATTATAAGAAAATGAAGGACAATGAGGAACGGGAGCAAAGCTGTGATCTCACCCCTAGTGGAGAGGTGTCACCTCTCAAGCCCCTGGGTCGATCTGCAGAATTGGATTTCCCTCTGGAAGAGCCTGACTCCATGGGTGGAGACTCAGGCTCCCTGGATGAGAAGGACCCACTGGGGGCTGAGGCAGCCCCTGGAGCCCTGGGACAAGTGAAGGCTAAAGTTGAAGTGTGCAAAGATGAATCAGTTGGTAAGTGTTCTTAATGGCTTTCTTCCCTCCTTGCTACCTGAATTTTCACTTCTACCATATGCTGTGCATCCAGTTCCTATTTGTAACTGAGAGAGGACCTTTGTCTGTACAGCTCACATGCTAGCCAGACAGGTCCATTCCCTGCTTTCAAGAGAAGGCTTGAGTGCAACAGCCCCTGTCCCTACTCCCTGAACTCTGCAGGACCTACCTCACTGCCCAGAGCTTCAATAGACATGATATGGCAATGCTAACTTGCCTTTTAGGTTTTTATATGACCTCTGGTCCTCCTCTTTAGTACAGTGTGCTTCTGTAACACTGCTGTAAAAGGAACTTTCATTCTCATGTTTCAGTTGTCTCAGAGACTTACTGTCTCTTGCTAACCTAGGCCTAGTCCTGGAAGCTTCTAGCCTCCCATACAATCTAACCTAGACCTAGAAAGTTTTCAGCCTCTGAGACTCACTGCTTAATAAACTCACCCTTTCTTGTTCTTTCTGAGCTCTGGGCTGGCTGGTTCAACTCCACTGTTCTAGCTCAGATCCTTCTTCAGCTGAATATTTCAGTCAGGCTTCTCTTTCCACCCCTGAATTGCTCTGCTTGGTCTCAGACTAACTCCAACCACCTGCTCTAATCTCTTGGCTCCTTCTCATTCCCTGGCTCATTCAGTCTTTACCCAAGTTCTCTCTCTGCAACCTGTCTCGATTCTGGTAAAACTGCTTTCTCTTTTCATTCTGTGTTGCTCCCTTAAGTAGCTTCCCTTTCCTCTCCTAATGAGAATTGGGCATATGTTATTCTGTCAACTCTTAATCTGATTCATCACCTTTTTGTTACTTAATTAGATAGCACCTTTTTTTCTTTCTGGTTTTTCTACACAGAGTTCTGTGTAGTAGCCCTGCTGCCCTGGAGTTGGCTTTGTAGACCAGGCTGGCCTGGAACTCACAGAGGTCTACCTGTCTCTCAAGTGTGGGATTAAAGGTGTATGCCACCATCTCCCAGCTAAACATCACTTTCAAACATGGGTGCTTCCTTCTACAAACTAATTTACCTTCATTGTTTGGCAGTAAAGGTGTGTACCACCATGACTGGATCTAAGCTTTTCTTTACATGAAACTTGCTCTATACCAGACTGGCCTTGAACTCAGATCTGTTTCCCTCTGTCTCCTGGATTAAAGGCTTGTTTGATCCAGCCGGATCACACGACCTAGGTTGTCTTTGGGTGTGATCTCTTGCCAGAACAGCTGTGTTCTGAGTTAACATTTTGCTACACCTCTCCTCCCCTTTCTGTTTAAGCTAAAAATTGTACGCAGTTTAATTATCACAATAGAAACATTTATCAATCCCACAGATTTAACAGTCCAAATGTCCTGAAGATCCACTCAGCCATTGATGCATTGATCCTCTATAATTGCAGTTTTGATCATCTGTCCTCCAGCAATAGTCCATTTCAGCATCAAAATTTTCCAGACAGACAGTCTGATGAACTGTCTGTCTCTCCTCAGCTGGTTAGTTAAGCTGTCTCCATGCAGGGGGATCTGCTTTCTGCGTCATCAGCACTGCTGTCTTTCTGATTTGGGAATTGAACTCAGGACCTCAGGAAGAGCAACCCATGCTCTTTATCACTGATCCATCTCTCCAGCCTGAGTCTGCTTTTCATTTGAAAGCTGCTCTTACTTGGATTGGATCTTTATCAATTTTGATGCAATCCATAGTCTTTCATAATCTATGCAAATGTAGCTAAAACTTCTTCCCCAGCATAGCATATATTCTGTATACAGGTTGATGTAGTTTTTTTTTTTTTTTTTTCTTTCACAATCTAGTGTTTTTTGTTTTGTTTTGTTTTTCCTGAGACAGGGTCTCTCTGTGTATTCTGGGCTGTCCTAGATTGACTTTGTAGACCAGGCTGGCCTACAACTCACAGTGAATCCCCTGCCTCTGGCCAGAGTGCTGGTATTGCAGGTGTTCACCACCACACCTGGCTTACATAATCCAGTGTTGTTGTTTTTTAGCTAATCTTACATTGTTTAAATTTGTCTGATGAGTTTAGAATGAGCCTGCAGTCATAAACTCACCACTGTTCTTGTATGGCTGGTTCCCTCATCTTGCTTTTGATACAAGGGTCTGCTTTTTGCCTCTCACATTCTGGTTATACTGCATTTGTCTTGCTATATGCTTGTATTTCTCACTCTATCTTGTGCCTTTGGCTTAGTTCTGTCTCTTAGATCCCTGGTAGTATCAGAGCTCTATCAACCCACCTGCTGTGTCACTTCCATAGAGGTCATGCAGCTTTCAGGATTAGGCTTGTGTGTAGGTATACTGTTGCACTGCCTGGGTGTGAGATGCTGGGAGAAGAAGCTACTACTGAGGGATGAAGTGGTCTAGGAAGAGGTGCCTCAGTACAGAGTCCCTGAGGAGGTGGAGAGCCACCTAGATATGGTTTGTTACTGAGTTTGAAGCACCAGAGGTAAAAGTGAGATGGTCAGAGAAGGTGGTAGACACCTGCTCTTGGCAGTCAGGTATTTGGTATTTATATTGTTTATATATAGTGCCTTTTAGCTCTAATACTCATTTTGTATTAAGGAGAACAGTCTGAAGACTAGTGGGTTTTTTGTTGTTGTCTGTTTTTTTTTTTATTTTAATCACTCCCTTATCATTCTTTTATCTATTTTTTGGTTCAGATAAAGTAATGGTATGCTCAGGATTCTGTCCATAAGGGACTCAACAGAATGATTTGAAATAACTATGAAAGGACCTAAGTTTTTTTTCTTCCCTTGCTTTTGAAAGGGATAGGGAAAGGGAATTGGGTTTCTTGTGTCCTAGACTTGTTTAATGGTATTGCCATTATATACAGGGCTGAGGGAAACATGATCCTTGACTTTGGAAATCTGATATTGTAGTTCTCTGCTATATCTTGACAGATCTGGAGGAATTTCGTAATTACCTGGAGAAGCGTTTTGACTTTGAACAAGTAACTGTGAAAAAATTCAGGACTTGGGCTGAGCGGCGTCAATTCAACCGTGAGATGAAGCGGAAGCAGGCGGAGTCAGAGAGGCCCATCCTGCCAGCCAACCAGAAGCTCATCACTTTATCTGTGCAGGATGCACCCACAAAGAAAGGTGAACCGGGCTTATACTGTTAGCATCAGCAGATGGAACATGTTATTGTCACTTTAATGCTGCTTAGTCTGTGTTTTCGAGTTTCGCTTAACCCAAAGCTGTGTATTTTCTATAATGCAGAGACTGCCATGTTCATAGTGGTAAGCCCCTAATTAATGACTCACTAATATGCATGGGCCAAGTTCCTGAGTGTTACCTGAGATAGTTCTTTTTGTCACAGAGTTTGTCATCAATCCTAATGGGAAGTCTGAGGTCTGCATCCTGCACGAATACATGCAGCGTGTCCTCAAGGTCCGCCCTGTTTATAATTTCTTTGAATGTGGTAAGTTCAAATCCATTTCAGTCTTGAGTCTTTTACATCATTTTGGTTGTGGCTGGAGGTGGGAGTGAGTACATTGGACCTGATGGGTTGGATAGCCATGCAAGGCAAGTACGAAGAGAAGTGCAGTGCAGATAGGGGTCTTATTTTCATGCTGATGACCCTTGTCTAAGAAGGGATGGCTCAGCTTTCCCCTTTGAGTTTTACCACACACACCTCCCCCTCCATTTTTCTTCTCTTCTGGTCTGCCTGACTGTTAAGAACAGTCTGCAATAAAGACCTTCTGTTGTGCATTGAGTTATTTCCTGGTCTTTTGTCCTGTGTCCACCACTCCCCACCCTCCAATGATGAAGGAGCCTTGATCTCACCACACTTCTTGCCAGCTTTGTCATCTCTGCAGTTTGTGAATGCCAGTGTGGTTGCCCTTGGGCACTGAGACCTGGGATCACTCTTTTTTGGGAGGTGCTGTTTCTTCAGATGCCTTGATCCTATGCTTTGCTACTGACAGTCTGTTTGTCTTTCAGAGGCCTTGTTCCTGCCTTGTCTCTGTACTGGGCAGTTCTGCCTCTAGCTGCTGTTTCCCCTTTGGATAACTTCCCGTAGTACCCTATACTATTCAGTTTTTCCATCTGTACCTTTTGCTGTCTGTGGTCTCCAGCCTTGTCTCCATATCTCAGACATGTGATTTATTCAGGGGTATCTTGTCAGGGCTGGCATGCTTTTAATGTTTCAGCAAGTGTGTTTTAAAACCAGTAATTTTAATTTTAAGAGAATCCAAGTGAACCTTTTGGTGCCTCCGTGACCATTGATGGCGTGACTTATGGATCTGGAACTGCAAGCAGCAAAAAACTTGCGAAGAATAAAGCTGGTAATGTGGTTTACTTGGTATATCAGCTACTTTTCCTGTTGCTATGATAAAATGCCCTCACAAAAACAACTTAGAAAGGAAAGGTTTGTCATAGTGGGAAAGGAGCTGGGCCTGGTTGTGCATGCCTGTAATCCCAGCACTCAGGATGCTGAGGCAGGTGAATCTCTGTAAGTTTGAGGCCAGCCTAGTCTACAGAGTGAGCCCAGGACAGTCAGGACTACACAAAGAAACCCTGTCTTGAAAAACCAACCAAGAAATCATGGTGGGAAAGGCTTGGTGCGGGAGCCTGAGAGTGCTAATAACATAGCCTCTGCACGCAGAAGCTGACACTGCCAACCCTCAGCTTTCTTTGTTTCCCTTTTTCCAATGTCGGACCTCGGCCCATGGGATGGTGGCACTTACAGTTGGGGTGGGCTTTCCCACCTCAGTTAACCATATCTAGATATTCTTATACATGTGTGCCTCAGAGGCTAACTTAATTTAGATATTCATCACAGGCATGCCCAGAAGTTGATAATCAATATTAAACATCACATTTGGTGTCCCAGAGACATGCTGATTGCTGAGTCAGTCTCTGGTTAGCAAAGGGGCTGAGGAATGCTTGTAGGTTTGTAGAGGTATGGATAAGACATTTATTCATGTAATTTATTTTTAAATAGGATTTTTAAAAAATTTAATTTTGGTTAGTCTGTGTCTGCATGTATATACATATGTATGCATGTATGTATGTATGTATGTATGTGTACTTCTTGTGTGCTGGTGCCCTCAGAGGATGGAAAAGGGCATTGGATCCTCTGGAATTGGAATTAAGGGAAATTGTGAATCACTTGATAATGGGTGCTGAGACTCAAACCCAGAGCCACAAGAGCCATCTCTTCTGCCCTCTACTTTGATTTCTAAAACATGAGAGTAGAGGTAAATGACTGTACTCCATCCTAAAACTAAGGGTTGGGGTGTAACTCAGCTTTAGAGTCGGTCTGATCTCTAGCACCATCAAAGATAAAATACAATAATTATATGGTTATTGTAAATGGTTTAAACTAAGAAAAGACTTGAGTTAGAAACATGCCTCAGTAGTTATAGTGTTCTTTTAGTGGAACCAAATTTGGCTCCTGTCTTAGTTACTTATTCTACTGCTGTGACAAAGCATCATGACCAAGGCAAATTTAGAATAAAGCATTTAACTAGGGCTTATGGTTTCAGAGAGTGAGTCCATGAACATATGGCAGAGAACATAGCAGCAGGCAGGCATGACATTGAAACAGTAGCTGAAAAATTATATTTGATTCATAAGCATGAGGCAGAGAGAGAAAGAGAGCTAAGTGGAAATCGTGTGGGCTTTTGAAGCCTCAAACCCCACCTCCATGATAAACATTCTTCAGTAAGGCTATGCCTCCTAATCCTTTTCAAAATGTTCTACCACTTAGGGACTAAGCATTCAAAATCAGGAGACTATGGGATCCATTCTTACTCAAATTACCATAATTCCCAGAACCCATGTGGGGCAGTTTACAAATACTTGTAACTCCAGCTCCAGGGTGATCTAATACCTCTGGCTTCTGCATGCATTTATACACACACACACATAATTCAAATAAGATTCTAGCTAGGCGTGATAACATACATTTAATCGCAGTATTCAGGAGGCAGAGACAGGCAGATCTCTGTAGACTTGGAGGTCTATAGAGTAAGTTCCAGGACAGCCAGGGCTCTGTCTCAAAAACATAGGATTATTATTTTTTAAAGTAAGTCTTTACCATAGAGGCTCTTTTGCTATTAGATGACAGAAGTGCCACCTCTTTCTGTCTTGTTCCAACCAAATGCAGATTTCGGCATGCTTAGATCTAATTGGGTCATGTGAGGCACATGCAAATTTGTTTTTGTTATTTTTTGTTTGTTTGGTTTTGGTTTTTTGAGACAGGATTTCTCTGAGTGCTGGGATTAAAGCATGCACTACCACACCTGGCATGCGAGTTCATTTTTAAACACAAAATGTGGGCATGTTAAGAAGGAAAAGGTAGATTGTTATTCTATCACCATCTTGAGGGTTTTTGATATTTATATAAATTATTTTGTAAGTCCTTCAGACTTGAAATTGGGGATTATGTAGTCATTGCACACAATGCTCATCCTAAGAAAACTCGTTTTTTCTTTTATCATATCTTTGCCTCCATGCAGAGATGACATTTTTGCACCAAGCTGTTTGCCCAGCGTGGGGATCATTTGGGTTCTTCTGAGCAATTGAGTGCATTGTAGATTAGTGCTAGGTGTGTACTTCTGGCCCTGGCACATACAGGCCATTCGTGAACTTCAGGCTATTGGGTTATTGTCTTTCAGCACCCTTTCCTGTACAGAATAGGAGGCATGCCAGTTTTCTCAGTCACTGAGTCTTGGGAACTGGTAGAGGATTTTCTACTTCTAAGAATCAGTTCCTCTGTGCTATTTTCTTTAGTGACCAATGCTGAGGACAATAAGAAGTCTTTTTGCATCATGTTGCTGCCTGTTCTCTGTTCAGCTGCCCTTTAGCTTACATATTCTGCCTCGGTCTCCAGGATGTCCTCATATCTATTTTGCTAACTTAATCATTATGTAGAGCTAGGGATTGATCCAGGTCTTCACACACAAAGTGCTCCACCGCTGAGCTAATGTCGAGCTTCAGCTGTACATTGTTGAGATTTTGAGCAGATAACTTTTGAGGTAGAACCTGGTAGACAAGTGGAAAAGTCCTCAGGCTTGTCCTAAGCTATTCTTTCCCAGGTTACCTGTTTATTTTCTGGGCTTTTTTTTTTTTTTCTGCCCATATTTCAGCTACTTGACCAAGCACTGCTTGGTCTTTATCATGAACTTGTTTTGGGAGGGATGTCTTTCCAACAGTTCTGTGCTGGACTAGACAGCCATTAGTCCATGGACTATTGTGTATGTTCTTCCCTCATTGTGACGGGCCTGTTCATGTGGGTGCCATCCACCTGCTTCTTCCAGAGTTCCTCAGATACGCCCATCTATCTACCTGTTCATAGAAACTATGTGTTGCAATCTATAGCAGCCTGCTGTCAGGCCTCCTTGGGTCCAGGTTTTGCCCAGCCATTTTTTTCATACACTATAACTTGATTCCTCTAAAAATATAGATGTAGGTGTGAGTTTCTCCCTTTGTAAAATTGGCATGCAAACCTCTCATTTCACTGTCCCTTCAGGATTCACTTGTTCTTATCACCTCACATTTCTACCTTTTAAAGTGTTGTTGCTGCTTTTGGCTACAAGTGTGGGAGCCAGCATGTAGCTCACTGCTGGCTGGGCAGCATGCCTGGTTTTCTTTTGGGCCCAAGCCTTCACCTCAGACTTTTTCTTTTTATAGCCCGAGCCACACTGGAAATTCTCATCCCTGACTTTGTTAAACAGACCTCTGAGGAGAAGCCCAAAGACAGTGAGGAGCTGGAGGTGAGTGTGGTGATCTTTGTGATCTTGTTCCACTGGGAGCTGCAACTGCTATACAGCCACTAGCCCCAATGCCTCAACTAGTGCTGTGTACCAGGCCAAGGGTATAGTCATTTGCCTGTAAGAGCAACTTGCTTATCTTTGTGAAGGCAGAGGGAAAAGTCTTGAAGAATTTTACCCTTTAGTTGAGTGTGTATTGAACACATAGATCTATAATGGTAATTAATCTGGCAGAGTATATAAGATTGAGATTGTTGTTTACGTTAGAACTGTCTAAAACCCTGTTCTGTGTAAAAACCTTTTAGGATAAATATTGTTCTGCATCTATTCATAGCAAAGGAGTTATGTCTTGGATTTAAATTGATTTCTTTGCTTGTCTTGTAGTCACTGGTCATGTTAAAAACCAGACTTTTGAGTTCTTTGGCCTTTGAACACTTTTGTTATTTTTGGATTCAGGTACGGAGGAGTCCTGAATATTTCTAGAAATTGTGTGCTTGGCTTTTCAGGTTCTTGTGTTTCTACATTGTGTCATGTATATTTGTTGGGCTAGATAACACTTCTCAGGTTTTTAAATTCTTAAATGGGAGGCAGAGGTGGACAGATCTCTATCAGTTTGAGGCCGGCCTGGTCTGTACAGGTGGTTCTCGGTCAGCCAGTGACTACCTGGAGAGACAGCTCCTGTTTCAAAAAACCAAAAACTTTTTTATTTGAATAGATTTTTTAATTTTATGGTGATCTTGTTAGTAGACTCTTATTAGGCTTCTTGGAGTCATGTTTCCCATTTGTGCTAGGAGAGAAAGCAGTTATATTGAATTTATTATTTATTTATTTTGTGTGTTGTGTATGGATGCATGCATGCTTTGGTGCAAGTGTGGAGGTGGAATAAAAACCTGAAGGAGTGGATTGTTTCCTTCTACTATATTCATTCTGAGACTGAAACTCAGGCCCTCAAGCTTATGTGACAGATGCTTTTGCTATTGACCCATCCTGTGACCCTTAACTTCGTTTAACTATGAGGAGAGGAGAAAGGTAGTAAGGTAAGAAAGAGTGGCTTGGTGTGTTATAGTAGTGCATGCCTATAGTCCTAATACTTGGAAAGTAGAGGCAGGAGGATCAGAACATGAACAATTTCAGTTATGTGGGTGTTTAAAGCCTGCTTGAGCTATGTGCAACCCTGTCCCAAATAAACCCAAAAATTTAAAGAGAGAGAGAGAGAGAAAGAAGGGATCACAGAGGAGCACATACAAAAGTTAGAAGGACATTACAATCAAAAGGAAAAGGGGGGGATAAATAAAACATCCTCATTCGTATCTTACTTGCTGAAGACACGAGAAAGGATGCGTCATTTTTCTCCAGGCTTGTTTTTCATAGCTGAGTGACATCCAAAACAAGTCAGAGAAGAAGGCCTTTTCTTAAGCTGCATTGTTTGGTTGAAGTCCTGTACATAGGCCTGGTTATGCTAGAAGTGCAAGAGAGTCTCTCTCATACTGCTACTACTAGTCCAGCTAAAGGACATTCTCTGCCTCTGTGCACCAGAGGCTGTCTGCCTGGTGGGTTTGTGCCAGGCAGTTCTTTTGTGTGTGTGCCCATGTGTGTACATACGAACACAGAGAGACTAACCCCAGATGTTGCACCTCAGGTGTCATCCACATTTTTGAGAGTATTTTTCTGCCCTAGAAGACCCAATAGAGTAGGCTGCTTGGCAAGCTCTAGGAATAAGTCAGTCTTTTCTTGCCTAGTTCACTACCATGCTTAGAGATTGAACCCAGGTCTTCATGCTTATGCAGAGAGCATTTGCCAAATACTTGAGCTGTCTTCCCAGCCTCATACAGCCTGCCCATACGGTTTGTATGCCTAATAGCAGTTGATTTTCTCTGTCCTCTAAAGTAATCAGGCCAAAGCGGTCTGCACTATCTAGCTAAGGAGTTCATCTCGTCTGTCTTGGCCTTAGTTCTTTCCTGTACTTCACTTGTGTCCACACAGCTAGCTTTCTCTTAAAAGCATTTGGTTTACAGTGTCCTTATCTGCTTGCCCAGTGTTTCAATCTGACAGTTGCCATGACTGCCCAAGTATATCTGTCTAACCCTGAGTCACATCCAGTTTCCCAGGTTTACACTCATTCACTTTCCCTCTTTTAATTAAAATATTACTACATCATTTCTCCTCCTTCAAAACTTTTTAGTGCCTTCCCTAACACATTCTTATGTTAGTCATTTGCTTAGCCAGTGGAGAGGAGCAGGCCTTTGGAATTTGGAGATATGAAAATACAGGGATCTCTGCCCAGCTTAGTGGTATATAAGACCTCTCCTGAGATGATTTCCCTCCATGACACCAGTAAGCAAGCTAGAAATACCTGAATACAGTGTCTGTCCACCCTCCCCCCCATACTTTCTTTCATGCTCATCCCTTAGAGTTCCTGCCCCCTTTCCCGCCCCTGCTCTCTTTGTCATTGGGGACAGATGGCTATGATTTCAGGGGGTTTATGGAGACCCATACCAGGCAGTAAAACTTGTTTCAAAAAACAAATCACCAAAGACTGGAGTTTATCTTACTGATGTGTTTAAGGCCCCTGGGTTTGCTTTCTAAACCAGGAGAGGTGCAACAAAACAAAGATGGCCTTCTGAGTACTGGGATTAAAACTGTGAGCCCCCACATGGCTAGGATAATTCCCCTCACCCCCAACTCATTCCCACCAGGTTTCGATGTATAGCCCTGACTTTCCTGGAACTCTCTATGTAGACTAGGCTTCCTCAGACTTGGCTCCAAACACAGGGATTAAAGGCAGGCGACACTACCATCTGGCTACAAATTTTTATACTTAGTGGTACTTTTAATTTGTTGTAAAGGTTTTTGTATTTCTGTTTTTGTTCCTCAGGCAGATAATCTCGATAGATCTACCTTCATGTTTGCTGATACTTCTTTTCCCTGTATGAATCTACTAGAAAACACCTCTAGTGATGAGTTCATAAGCCCCACTCTGCCCTTCCTCTTGTGTTAGGAATGGGATCTAGGGCTTAGACATGCTAGTCAAGAACTCTGTCCCTGAGCCGTCTGTGCAGCCTTATCCCCATTTCCACCTCTGTGTGTGTGTGTATGTCTGTCTTTTTTTGAGACAGTGTCTTACTATGTAGCTTTGCTGGTCTGGAATTCTTTATGTAGACCAGGCTAACCTCAACCTCTCAGAGATTTGCCGCCTTCTGCCTCCCAGTGCTGGGATTAAAGGCAAATGCCATCAACAGTTAATAATACTTACTTTTTTGCAAAGGAAGAACCTAACTTTGGGTGGCTCACAACCAATTGCAGGGGATTCAGGACTTTTGGCTTTATTGGGCACATTCATCCACATCCACATACAAACATAATTAAAAATGATTAAAATAAATAATTAAAAATTAAATGAAAATAAGAATAGAAGCTGGAGAGATTGTTGAATGCTTGCTATCCTTGCAGAGAACCCGAGTTTGGTTCTCTGTCTCTTTCCCTAGCATCCCCAGTCCCCGAGTTCCAGATCTGATGTTCTTTTCTGGCTTCCATGGTCTGTACTTATGTGGTACACAGACATGCATGCAGTCAAAATGTGCACATATAAGTAAATTTTTTTTTTTTTAATAAAGAATAAAGACACTCAAAAGGTAACTCACGGACAATTTACTGGCATTACAGAAAAAAAGAGTGGAGCAGGCAAGCTAGAGATCTCATCAGCTACCAATAGGAGGGAGATGGATAATGAATAGAGAAAATGAGAACAAGGGAAGACAAGGAATACCAGGAGAAAAGAAAAAAGAATCTGGTGCCGTGGGCCTTTGTTCTTTGTAGGGTGTATGTGTGTGTCTGTGTCTGCCTGTCTGACAGTGTCAGAGCTGATGACTGGTGTCTACTCAGCTGCTCTTCTACCTTCTCTTAGAGACAGGTTCTCACTGTATAGCTGTCTTGGTTGTTCTGGAACTCATTATATTGTTAATTCAGTATGTATCGAAGAGGATAATGAATGGATAGTTGTATTTGTGGCTGTTTACTTTCTAATTCTTCTAATTTGTTTCTTGTCTGTGGCTGCATGCATGTGTATGCAGGCTTATCCTCCTATTGTGTGTGTGTGGATGCACATGTGGAGGCCAGAGGACAATTTCATGAAGTTGGTTTTGTCCTAACTTTATTTTGATTCCAGGGATCAAACTCAGATCACTAGGTTTATGTGACAAGCACATTTACTACTGAGCCATCTTGCTGCCACTTCCTTTGGGCCAGTTTAAAATCCCGTTACTGGTTCATCTTTAACCTTGTAGTTTGTTATAAATACCTGTGGATCGTTGTCACTGAAACACCTGTTGTGCTACATTTATAATCTAACAATAGAAGGCCAGCTCTTAAAAATGATTTATTTGCAGGTTGGAGATAGTCCATTCTAGCTCTTAAAACTGGTCTCATTTTAAATTCAAAACAAAATACCGCATCTTTTACATTCATTTATTTTTTTAAGATGGATTGTATTTGTATGTGTGTCTGCCCTGTGAATGTAGGTGCCCAGGGAGGCCAGAAGAGGGCATCATATCCCCTGGAGCTAGAGCCACAGGCAGCTCTGAGCTGTCCAACATGGATGCTGGGAAATAAATTTGGGTCCTCTAGAAGAGCTATAAGCACTCTTAACTGCTGAGCCATCTCTCCAGCCCTGTGTCGGTGTGTGTGTATCTGTTTGCGCATGTGTGTCTTTTGTGTATGTATGTGTATTGTGTGGATACATGCATGCCACTGCAGTATGTGGAGTTCAGAGGACCGCCATATGGATCCCAGGGACTGAACTCAAGTTGTCAAACTTGGCAGTAAGTACCTTTACCCTCTGAGCTATCTCAACACCCTCCTCCTATTACTGACCATTGATCATTATCATATTTGCCTCAGAGTAAGTTGACATGTTACCTGCAAAGGAGATAGTTGCAGAGTTACCCTTTACTCCTTTCTTCCTGTCTAGTGTCCCCCTGTTACCTTTAAACTAGCTGATTGATTGATTGAGTTTATTTTGTGCTACCAGGGATTGAACCCATGGCCTTGTACGAGCTAGGCATGTGCTTAGCTACTGCTGAGCTGTCCCTCTCTAATTCCTATTTTTATTATATTTACTTATGCATATGTATCTGTGTGAGTGTATACTGTGTGTTTAGGGGTGGGAGTGGGGGGGTTGCCTACAAAGGCCAGAGGAGGGTGTTGGATCCCCTTGGAGCTTTAATTATAGGCTGCTCAGCATGGATGCTGGGAGCCCAATTTGGGTCCCATGGAAGCAATAAGTGCTTTTAACTGTTAAGCCATCTCTCCAGCCTCTAGGCATGATTTTTTTAATTTTCTGCTGTGTGTTTGTATAGATCATAGGTCATCCTTAAGTGTCATTTCTTAGATGCTGTCTATCTTGTGTTGTTTTTTTTGTTTTGTTTTGTTTTTTAAATCTTTTATTTATTTTTTATTAATTACACTTTATTCATTTTGTATCCCCCCATAAGCCCCTCCCTTCTCCCCTGCCCATCCCACCCTCCCTCCCCTTTCTGCATGCATGCCACTCCCCAAGTCCACTGATAGGGGAGGTCCTCCTCTCCTTCTTTCTGATCTTAGTCTATCAGTTCTCATCAAAAGTGGCTGCATTGTCCTCTACTGTGGCCTGGTAAGGCTGCTCCCCCCTCAGGGGGATGTTTTTTTTTTTTTTTTTAAAGTCTTTATACTTATGAGTGCTCTATTTGAATGTATGCCTGAATGACAGAAGAGAGCATCAGATCCCATTATAGATGGTTATGAGCCACTGTGGTTGCTGGGAATTGAACTTAGGACCTCTGGAAGAGTATCTCTCTAGCACCCATCTTGTTTTTTGAGATAGGATCTCTTGGCTGGCCTGGAACTTACCAGTTAAAGTAGGATGGCCAACCAGTAAGCCTTAGAGATATGCTTGTCTTCATCTCTCTGATGCTCAGATTGCAGGCAAATGCCAGAGTGCCTGGCTGTTTTTATGACAGTTACAGGGATCAAATTTAGGTCTTCATAGTTGTGTGGTTAGTATTTTACCAACTAAGCAATCTCCAACAACCCCAAGTCTATGGGGGGTTTTTGTTTGTTTGTTTTGTTGTTTTGAGACAGTGTTTCTCTGTGTTATCCCTGGTTGCTTGTAACTTTGTAGACCAGGCTGGCCTGAAACTCAGATTGTTTACTTCTGCATCCCTAGAGTAGTTAAAGGTGTGCTGCAGCCCCCCTCCTCCCATTAAAGGCATATGCCACCACAAAGCCTAGCAGTCTGCCAGAAGAGGGCATCGGATCCCAGTGTAAGTGATTGTGAGCCACCGTGTGGGTGCTGGGAATTGAATTCTGGAAGAGCAGACAGTGCTCTTAACTTCTGAGCCATCTCTCCAGCTCCAGTCTGTGCTCTTTATAATGGGCAATTTGAAGTCTCAAGTCTACCACCCTTAGGAATAGTTTGTATTTCTTGCTCTTTCTCCATATGGGACCATCTATACTTAATGGTTTGAATATCTCGTTTTTTGTTGACAAGTTGACATTTAAAATATTTGGCAACTGTGGAAATAGAACACACACACAGCCCCCTGTACACACACAGCACTACAACCAAAGTTAGTTATTGCTGTTAGTATTTGTGTACTGGTACTAACAAAAGAATGAATCAAACACTGGGCAGCTTAAACCACAGAAATTTAGCTGTGTGAAGGAGGTTAGAAGTCAAATAGTGTGAACCTTTTTCTTCTAGACATTGAGCAGAGGCCTTCTGGGTTCTGGGATGTCTATCTTTGTGTTTAGACTTTTCCTTGAAGGTATCTTTTCCTCTGAATTTCCTCTGTTTATACAGAATGAGTCCTAGGGATAGGGCTGTGTCCTCAAATAGGGCATTTACCCCATGTACTCAAATTCTGAGATACTAAGGTTTAGGCTTCAATTTGGACATCTGGAGCAGTTTCTAGTTCAACTTATAATAATATTCTTCCAGATACTTAATCACAAAGTATTATCTATATTCTTGAGTCTCTTATCTATCTGTATTATTTGTAACATGTCTGCTAAGTCAGTTCATTTAGATTAGCTGATGATTGGACAGTGATTTTCCTGTATTTGGAGCTCTCGTCGCCTTTGTTTTTGTTAGTAGTTGATGGTTTTTATAACACAGATCCTGCTTACATTTTATTGATTCTTAGATTGTCCCACTGTGGGTTTAGTTCATTGCTAGCATGTAAATACAACTTATTGTTTGTGAATTGACTTTTTATCTTCATTTTGCTGAATTTGTGTATTACAGTTCTTCTGTAAGTTTGTTGGGCCATTTTTTGTGGTTGGTTAATAAGAAATGTCCTCCATAGGCTCAGGTATTTAGTCATTGTAGAGAGGTGTGTTACTTAGCTTTTTCATGTGACCCAAGGTCTAGGCTCTGGAGCTCAGCAGATCCTCTGGCTGGTGGGCAGCATTGTTTTAAGCTCATTGATCCTATTTGCTCGTCACCTGAAAGGCCAATCTTGGCTTTCATCTCTTCTGGTATATTGTGGTCTGGGTTGTATTATGTCCCTAAAAAGGATCCATTGAGGGTTAATCTTTAGTACCTCAGAATATTGCTTTACTTTGAAGACCAGGTTGTTACAGGTAAAATTTATTGACATGTGAATGGTTTTCCAGAAGGGAGAAACAAAGTAAGAGACTGAGTAAAGATTGGCTCGGTGCTTCCATAAGCACAGGAGCTGCCAGGGGATTAGAGATTTCTTGATTACCTTAAATTTTTACTTTTTGTCTTTAGAGTTGTGAAAGGACATACTATGGTTGCTTAAAGTAAACCAGTTTGTGGTATAGATGTGTATTGCTCTATACCACACTCTAATTTTCTGTAGAGTGTACCTACATGAACTAGAATGATTCTAATGTTGCTAGGCTATAAAATCCTGTGGTGTATAAGATCCACCATCAACAGCTAGATTTATCAGTGCATGACTGTACTCCGTTTCTGCAGCCCATTCCAGAGGTTGTTTGTGTTACAGAGTGAGCTGAGCTGTCTGGCAGTCTTCTATTTCCTGAATGCAGGCTCAGTCAGAGATCCGGGCAGGGAAGGTTATGTTAACTACTCATTTCTGAGCCTCTATCATTTGTCCCATGTATTTCATGGCTGTTCCTCCTACTCCAAGCCTACCTGAGCCTTGTTGTGCAAAATTTCTCTCCCTATAATGTCTTCATTACTTTCTATTGCTCTGTCAAAGCACAATGACCAAGGCAACTTATAGAAGAGATTATTGGGGCTTATAGTTTCAGAGTGTTAGTCCATGATCATTCTGATGAGAAGCATGGTGGCAGACAGGCAGGTGTGGTGCTCAAGAAGTATCTAAGAGCTCAAATGTCATCCACAAGCAAGAGGTGGGGTGGGGGTGATGCTGGGGGTGCTAATCTAACCAGAATAGTATGGGCTTTTGAAACCTTTAAAGCCCACCCCCAGTGATATACCTTCTTCAACATGGCCACACTAATCTTTTTCAAACAGTTCCTCAGCTAACAGGGATATCTGGAGTATGACGTGTTCTAATGAGTTAACAAGAAAAGATAGATGTTCAGCATGTGAGAGAAACACACAGTGTGGCACAACTCTAAAGGTGTGGACCTGCTCAAAATTCACCATCATGTGCTTTGTGTTTTAGTATTTTAACCACATAAGTATTGAGGATTCACGAGTCTACGAGCTGACGAGCAAGGCCGGGCTGTTGTCTCCATATCAGATCCTCCATGAGTGCCTTAAAAGGTAGGGTAGGTTGGGGTTGGAGAGATAGTGGTTAAGAGCACTGACAGCTCTTTCAGAGGACCCTGCTGCTCTTTCTCAGCACCCATATGGCAGTTCACAACTCTCTAACTCCTGTTCCAGGGGTTCTGACACCCTTACACAGACATATGCAGCCAAAACACCAATGTACATATAAAAATAAATAAAATAAAAAGAAAAGGTAGGATAGGCAGCGCTTCTCTTAAAAAATCAGGTCACGGAGGCTCCTCTGGAGCATCTCAGAACTTCACTTAGCTGTTTGTCCTAAGGTAGGGCCATTATCTGTTTGCCTGGATATACAGGAGCCCCTTGGCTCTGGCTGATAGATGAATATGCAGAGTATAAAATGAGTATGCAGAGAATCTTCCATGGTCAGCTGAACATCTAGGGAGGGGTTTGGGTTTTCCTTAGAGAGCTATTAATGTACTCGGTTATATAGTAGCCTTCCCCAGAAGACGCCATGTATAAGCATAATCCACTGATTTGTTTGTCATCTTTGTTTTCTCCTAAAAGAAACCATGGAATGGGTGACACATCTATCAAGTTTGAGGTAGTTCCTGGGAAGAACCAGAAGAGTGAATATGTCATGGCATGCGGCAAACATACAGTGCGCGGGTGGTGTAAGAATCTGTCTCCTCCCCTGCTTCCCTCATAGATGGGCATGTTTTCAGAGGACTGCTGGCGTGTGGCAAGCAGTTTCTGATAGGAGGGTGTGTGACTTGGTCTGCTACTGCAGTTCTGATAGTCATCTCAACTACCAATTTTGTGTTGGCCACCACACCTTCATCAGAAGCTAGATTGATGGCCATCCTGCCTGCTTTATTCTATTTGTCCCACTCGTTTCTTTTATTTCTAACCAGCCCATCTGTTGGGATGAGGGGCTAGTTTCCCTTGGACCCAACTGAGGTTCCTCCTGATGGCTATCCATCTGTCTGCACACTTAATATTCTGGTCACTGGTTACCATCTTATTCTGCTTTTACATCTAACATAGCTACTTAGTAAAAGCCCATGTAAAGCAAGTGTGATGGAGAATGCCAGTGGTTCCACTTTCTTAGGAAGGAGACTGGGCAGAAGAAACGTGAGGGTGTGAGTTAAATACTAGCTCTAACAACATAGTGAGACCTTGTTTCTTTAAAAAAAAAAAAAAAACAAAAAAAAAACCAACAAAACATAAAATAAAACACTGGAACCACTAGAGGTAGGCTGCTGAGAAAGCTGAGCGAATATGAACAGTCTAGTGATCTGTCAGCTTGAGAAGCTCTCCTAACTCAGGGCATCCTGTAGATGTTCTACCTGGACACCTACCCTCGGGAACTATATAGATTATAGGAGGCTTTGCTGATGGTGCTTTGCAGAAAAGTGAGGTGGAGTAGGTCATTGGAGAGAAGGAAGTGTCATTGTCTTAGCTAATAGCTTTCCCACAAGTACTTACCTGTATCTCTCGAAAGCTGTTCAACAGAGTAGTACCTGGGTCTAGGTCTCAGGACTGAGGACTGAGTCATGGTGTCCAGCACAGTGACAAAGCACTGTCTACTTTTCTGTGTAATGCCCTGCATGGCTCCCTTGGTACCCAGGAAAGGTTCTCGTCTTCTCCTTTTCACCTTTGCTTTTTCTTCTCACAGGTAAGAATAAACGAGTTGGGAAACAATTAGCCTCTCAGAAAATCCTTCAACTGCTACACCCACATGTCAAGAACTGGGGCTCCTTACTGCGCATGTATGGCCGTGAGAGCAGCAAAATGGTCAAGCAGGTAACCACCAGACTTCAAGGTCTCCTGGCAGTTGCTCTGCTTCTCTATTCTTGCTTGGAGCTCATGTTTCGGGTCTTGTTGTCAAGGTCAAGCTTGGGAGCACTGCTTTTGATTATGACTGTCTCTGCGGTGCTGTGCCAGTGATTGTATAGGCTGAGGGTAGGAGCACCTAAGCCTCATCTTCCTCTTGAATGTACCAGGCAGTTAAGTATGAGCCATTGGAAGACATTCTTAAACAACCAGGCCTGCCACACACCAGATGATAGATGCAGGCAATGAACAAACACCACCTGATGCAGAATTCTGTGAAGGTTCAGAGGGCCAGTCCTTTGGAAGTCCCCAAGACTATATCCTTGTTTAGCTGAATATTCTCAGTGGCTTAAATAATATGAGTATTGCCTGTTTTGTTTCTGTGGGTTTTGCCCAGATCTCAAATTTTAAATCAGTCCCCAACCTGATGGTTATTAGAAAGTACTAGGAAGTGGGTGTTGGCTATTTCTTTTTTGAAGTGCTAATGGGAACCCTGTACATGCTAGACAAATGCTCTATCATTGAGCTATATCATCAACATTTTTATATTTTTCCTCCTAATATGTAGAAACTACTTGGGTCATCAGGATCTCATCATTTAGAGGAGTATATGTGGAGACCCTGAAGACTGTGCTGTGGACCCTTGAGCCAACCTGCCTTGAGCTGAGCCAATGAGCAGTACAGTACTTCAGGTTCCCCAAAACTCAGGTCTACCTGGCCCTGACCTTCCTGTAGGTAGGCAATGCAGGGGTCCAAGAGCCACATGGAGAATAAACAATATAAGCCTCCTTTTCCTGATTGCTTTTCCTCCCTACTGCTGGGGATGATACCTGGAGCTTTGTATACCACTGAGCTGCATCCCCAGCCTGAAGCATTTTCTAGGAGTTGAAATGTAGGTGCGATATTTGCTATAGTCTGGGGCTGAGACAGAAAGAACATGGCTGCAACCATGGGCAGAGGCTTCCTTCAACTGGAGAGTGAATGGTCCTTGTCTGGCACAGGAACATGGTATTCCAAGACACAGTGAACATCCTCGGCTGTGGCCTCCAAGGCAAGAAAGGAAGAAAACCAAAGAGAATGGCTGGGCAGGCTGTTTGGCTATGTTATGTTCACCTGGCTTCAGCTATGCCCTTGCCACTATCTGATGGTTGCCAGTATAGTGAGTGCTTGATTTCATACTCAGGTGGTAAACACACAGAAGGGACAGTGTCTGGGCCAGGCCAGGGAGTCCAGGGCTGTTCTTGTACCCTCTATCTGTCAGCAGCCAATGCTTTATCACAGAGGGGCCACTGTTGTGCACTTCTGTGCTCCACCAGGCCCTTATGCTCCTGCTTTGGGTGATCATGAGCATACTGCTGCTTGGCAGTTCTGAGAACAAGCTTTGGGTCCCTAGGAGACCTCTGACAAGAGTGTGATAGAGCTACAGCAGTATGCTAAGAAGAACAGGCCAAACCTTCACATCCTGAGCAAGCTGCAAGAGGAGATGAAGAGGCTGGCTGCAGAACGGGTGATTATCTCCCCTCCTCATCCCTTTTCCAGGCTACCTGCCCTCCCTACCCCCTAAACTCACCATCCACCCAGGCAGTCCCCTATACTGTTTCTGCCCACACCACAGTTACTGGGTCATTAGGATTGCTGGGTCAGCTCCCTTCTTATAGTTAGGAGCCCTTACTCTGAGGATGCCTAATCCTCATTCCAGATGAGGTTGGCTTTCTTTAAGCTTTAGCATGGATGGTGCTTTCCTAAAATGACTTTATTGTTAGTCGGATCAGAAAGCAGACATGGTAGCCTTTTAGTGGCTAAAGGTTCCAATTTGGAGTCAGGTATTTGAGGGCAGGATTATGCACTGGACTTGCACTCTGTAACTTCAAAAATGATCATAGGCCTGGGTAGAACTTTAACTGTGGCTGTTATTGTTTCCTGGCCTCAGGAAATAATCTGTAGTCATTCATACTCCTAGGCCTTCTGGGTTGGGAGCCCCTGATTCTGGTGGTATGGCCAGGGTATAAACACAAACTCCAAGGACCTGTCTATTGCTAGTTGCCTGTCTACTGTTCTCGGGTTGGGGTTGGGCCTTTTTGCTGGAGTACTTCCTAGCTTAACTTTTTCTTGTTGGGAGATTAGTTACGGGGATCAAGGCAACAAGCCCAAGATACAGTTCTCTTTGTGGGGAAATTCATTGGGCTTCCGGGCAAGAAAGTGAGGCTAGGATGACACTCACCATAGGGGATGGATCCCAGCTTGTTGCAAATTCTTCCATTCTGGGTATCTCTAGATTGCCAGGGAAGCTGCAGCACATGGGAATCTACCCTGGCATTCTGAGGAGACCCTCCTGGCTTGGCCCAACCCAGCCCGCTCCCTCTACCTTCCCTCCTAGCCAGGTATCACAAGCATTTGTGCTCTCGAAATTCAGGGGCTTTCATCTTTTCACTCTTGTGAACCTCTTTGCTGGTCCCACCTCTACCATCATTCACCTTTGTTCTTCAGGAGGAGACGCGGAAGAAGCCCAAGATGTCAATTGTAGCATCTGCTCAGCCTGGTGGTGAGCCCTTGTGCACAGTGGATGTATGAGGTAGGCAGCATCTGCCAAACAGTGCTACCCAGGAGACCATCAGCCACACATCATCACTCTGCAGCACCAGGCCTCCAACTTAAGTTTCTTCCCTGTGGCAGTGTCTAGGCTCTGGCACATGGGGACAGCTGTGACCACACAGTACACATGCAAAGAAGCAGTTCTGGAAAAGCTACTCTCAGTGTGACTGGATATATTTAAGGATCAACTCTGAGTAACTGCACAAGTGGAAGCTGATAGACAGCTGTAGATCCTGCTTGTATGTATCTGCTGCGGACTGTTTTTATGAAGGTTTTCACTAATTTTAGTACACTATATGCACTGACAAGAAGTAATACTTCGTTACTAGATGAGATGACCAGGTTTTATAGCTTTGGCTGGCCTATGATGCCAGGTAGTCCCTTTGTTCTTGGCTCCTTCTGGTGGAGCACCGAGACCTGGGGAGAAAAGGTGCAGGTATCCTGTCCTGTAGTATTACCTGCTTTGTGTTTTCCACTTTTCCTCTGAAAACGTTATAACAGAATGGAATATTTTAGGCTATTTTGGCTTAAAATAAAACAAAATTTTAGTACCAGAAACTACTCTTCAGAGATTGTAGTAGAGATACTGAACTGTCAAGATACTGAATGTTAATCTGGTTGACCCTTGGGGTTGCAGTCTACCTTTTGATGAAGTCTTAATGCCCTAACTGTTGTCTTCTGGATACTGAGGTTCCACCTTCAATAAACTCTAGCAAGTTTTTTACAAAAATTTTTGTATAATTGAGCCCATCTGTTCATAAATTTTTAAAGTTTTTGTGATGTTTTAGATTTTGGAAAGTAACTTAAAAAAAAAAACATTTAGAATCGTGCATTTCAACAGATGAACTTATATAAATAAGAAGCAAAGGCCAGGGTGGCCCATCATTAACCAAGAGCTGGCATTGTACATGACATGTGGTTATGGCTTCTCTGGATCGCAAGGGTAGCTGCTTAGTCTAGGCAGGCCTGATGTCTACTCATGCTCATTGGATAGCCCTGTAGTTGGGTATGAGTAAAGGTGTACTCAGTGCCTTGTTCAAGTGTTGGCCCAGCCCCCGTGCCTGTTCAGAGGGCCTTTACTCTTATGTTAGTATGTTTACCTGAAGATAAATGGATGGCATTTGTTGTCAGAAAGACAGCATGGTAGCTGAGGGTTTCTCAACACCATAGTCCTCCCTGTGTGATAGCGAACTTCTGTGTTAGTCTTGGCAAAAAAAAACCCTCAGTGTCAGTTGCTAGAACTGGACACTTTTTTTTCCTTCCCATTCACAGTTGTGTTCAGTCTGAGTGACCATTGCCCTTAAAACAGATTTGCCCAAGAGAAAGCCTTGAGCACATGGTCATGGTGATCCCTCTGTAGCTTCACTGACCCAGGCACTATCATCAGGTGCTGCTGCCACATACTCCTAGTCTGCAATGCTCACCCTGTCATGCTACAAGGTGGGGAGCCTGTGTTGATGCTGCTTCTATGTGCAGGCCGTGGCTGTAAGTACACCCTGAACACATGGAATGGCTGGTTTCTTTCTTCTGATGGCAGTGCCAGGAACTGTCCTGGAGTCAGCTATATTAAGTGCTTTGGCAGACATGCCTAACCCTATGTGAACTCAGCCATCCTCAGTGCTTACCTGGAATACTTGGTTGGTGCTTGGTCCTAAATCCTGGCTGTCTGGGGCTAAATTTAATCATCTTTCATCCTGGCATTCTATTAATAAGCACATGGTGCATAGGCATAGTAGCACAGATTTTAATCCCAGCCCTCAGATCTAGTCTGATCTGCATAGAGATGCACTATGCATCACAGGGGGTGTTGAATATGAATAGAGACTCAAATTTCTAGTCTAGTCTTTCCTGCCTTCCAGAAAGGATTGGCCAAGTCTACACCTGATGACCTGACAGACTACCGAGATATTCTGATGGTGGCAAATAAGGAGTAAGTCAAGGCTCTAGCTATCACCAGACATTAGTAAGTCAGCAATTGTTTATTCTAGAGACTGGTTAGCTTATTATGGAACACAAGTGTTTATACTCCTTGAACTGTAGTACCAGTTAGGTAAACCTCATGTCCCACCACTGTTTGCTTGGTCATCCTCCACTTACTACGAAGCTGTAAAAGAACTCCCAGATTTTGTCCTGCACACATCCCAGGACCTAGGATGAGAGGGGGTGTTCTGTTTCCTGTGGAGTGGTGTCAGGATTTCTTGGGGCTTGAAGGTCTTGATTCCCCAGGGCTCCTATGCCATTAGAGTGTTGTTCCATCCTCTCAAACAGGATAAGCATCTCACAATGTGGAGTCTGTGGGAACAAGTCCACAGCCACAGCCTTGACAGGATGGAATGGGATGCCTTTCACTCGGTTAGATGGAGCCCTGCAGAGGCTGTTGTGGGAAGGAGGTACCAATATTAGTACCACAAAAGTTCCAGTAGGTAACAGATGGGTGTCCACCTGTCAGTCTTTACCCTGCCCACACCAGCACTTACTCCACAAAGTTGCCCATGGCTGCCCGGGGGTTACAGGAAACATAGAGGACCCGCTTGATGTTCTCAGCTCTCCGGATGGCCAGAATCACCTTGGAATCTAACAAGGCACAGAGGGGCTAGTTTCTCCTAGTGGTTGACTACACAGCATAGCTTTTCCCCCCTAGTACTACCTCCCCAAAAGGAAGCCACTCACGTAGGCCAGCCCGTGGGGGGTCTAGAACAGCTACCAGTCGCTGTGAAGACAGTCTGCTCACCAAGCCTGGCACCAGATCCTCAGCCCTGCCGCAATGGAACTCAACGTTGCTCAGCTCTAGAGACAGTGTTGTAGTTGTCAGTGAACTCTGGGACTGGCACTGGGAAGGCCTGTTAGGCTTTTAACACCTTCCTTCTCCAGCCAGCCATAAGTCTGCTTAGCATGCCCATTCCCCGGGTCCTCAGAACCTCAATACATTATAGGTGCAGTAATTTAAGCACACAGCAGAGGTTCTCACCATTGGTGAGGGCGTTCACACGAGCATCCTCCACAGCCTCCTGGCACAGCTCAATCCCCACTACTCTCTTCACCTTCTGAAATGTAGAGATAGATAAGCCCCACTGTTGCTTGGGAAAGGAATAAACAGCACACAACTGGGCTATATCTGGGACAGGGTAGCAGCCAGCCTCAGCCTTCAGGCTCATGATAGCAGATAGAGTAGGGAGGTGTTAGGACTGGGAGGCTTACCGGGGCCAGGGCGAGGCCTATGGTGCCGGTACCACAGCACACATCCATCACCGTACTGCCCCCATCCAGCTGGGCCCATTCCCCGATGATTGTGTAGAGCACCTCAGCTGCAGGTGTGTTTACCTGGAGGTTAGTTAGCCACAGTGTACTCTAGCATAGGCTTGGATCCCTACCTCATCTAGACACCAGTGACCCTTTTAAATAACAAATTTCTTAAAACAGAGAACCCTCACCAACAGGGAGCTTTTCCCCTGGCTTTGCAACTTCCCCCAGGCCAACTGAGAGTGACTTCCTACCTTATTCTAGAAGACCTTGGAATCTCTCTCCCCCTCCATCTCCATAAGGTTTTCCATAAGAGTGGCTCAAATGCCAAGGAGATTGCTATCATAAAGTTCTGGGTTTGGTAGGAGGCAACAAGGCCACATATCACTGAGTTAACTGCAAAGGCCTATCAGTGGCAAATATCCCTTTCTTATCCTTCATCTTTATTCTGGAGCTCCCATTACCTGGATCTTCTCCAGGCTAGTAACTTGCTGCCTTCCCTTTTTCCTCCCTCTGTGTGTGTCTTTGTGTTCACAAGGGGTATGTTACCTGGAAGAATGCATGAGGGGAGATGCGGAAGGTCAGCCCTAGCAGGTCCTCCTGGATGCACTGATCACCAGCCATATGCTCCAGGGGGAGGTCTTTCTGGCTTGGAGTCTTTCTACAAGAGAGGAAGCAGATCTGTCAGGGTCAAAAGGCCTGTCTGGCTCCTTACCAGCCCCCACCTGGGCTCCTTACCTCTGTCCCTCCTCCACAAAGTAGAGGGAGGTCACCCCACTGGCCTTCCCTGGCCCCTCCATGAAGTGGTACACCAAGGATGCCTTCAGTCCTGCCACATCCTCAGCGCTCAGTTTCTGTAGTAAAAGATAAAAAAAGTCCATCAGGCTATGCAAAAGCCAGCCTACACCAGACACCCCAACAGGACTACCGTAACCTGTGACCTGGGGATGGAAGTAGGCAATGGCCATGGCCTGGCCTCGGCAGCTGGTACGGACAGTCAGTTGCTTCCAGTGGCCTGTATATGTCTCAGGGTCATATGCAGAGTATGGCGTAGACCTGAAGAAAGCACAAATGTCTTGAGTACCCAGTCTGTGCCAGTCTGTCCTGGCACGTTGTCTCCTTCCCCCACACAGACAACTCCCAGGGCAGGGCCCACACCCTCTAATCCCAGATGGATTGGGGACTTCCCAGGAGCCCGAGCCAGGTCCCCACCGGATGAATTCCTGGAAGGCCTTCACCACCTGCTTAGTGGCCTCTGGGATGTGCACAGTGTCAAAGGGGGCTGCCACGGCACATGTTCCGCCCTTGTACTTGCCAAGCCGGCAGCCAACAGTGTTGTCCTCTCCATCTACCCCAACTCCGACCAGAAACTCACACTTATTACGATATTCCGTCTGCAGGAGAGAAGGTGGCAAAAAGGCAGCCAGATCTCAAATAATAATGCCAGGCTCTGAAAGAAACACCACAATGAACAAGAGACCCAGACATACCCAAGGGGTGGCAGGCAAAACAAGGCAAGAAAAATGGACCAGTGCCAGGACCTGGGCTTTACCGCAGCACTGTATGACAAAACCAAACAAGGCCAGCCTCCCCTCCTCACCCATAGAATGTGATTTTTTTAGCCAGCCTGACCTGCTGGGGGGATGGCTTGACTCCCTCCAGTGGGCAACAAGCCTTATTGTGCTGTTGTCTCTGTGTGAGCAGCCAGGGTAGCAGGGCACGGTTAGTGTTCCCAATTTCCCTGTAGAATGAAGCACATTCGGTTGGACTTAACACTGTTCTTCACCTACACTGGGGAATTCCCATGCGGCCTCACTATCCCACTAATATCAAAGGGGCCTTAATTACCAGTTCCTTGGTTGCCCACTTTAGACCAGTGGTTCCCAATCTAATACTGCCTGTGACTCTAATATACTTCATCATGTTGTGGTGACCCCCAACCATAAAGTTACTTTTATTGTTACTTTGTAAGTGTCACTTTGCTAAATGTTACAAAGTATAAATATCTGTTTCCGGCTGGCCTTAGGTGAAAGAGTTGGTGACTGGCAGGTTAAAAACCACTGACTAAAACCTAAATAGCCTGTGCATGTCCTGAATAGCCTACAGGGTTGGTGGAGCAGACCAAGAGCAGAACCCAGCTCTGCCCGGAATGTCAGTGTAGCACTCACTTGGCCAGTTTCTGTAGCACCCGCTCACATTCCAGTCGCTTCTGCTCCAGCTGTTCAGTGTAGGGCACTGTCCAAAGGGGAGTCACTACGTCGGCAATTTGCGTTGCCGGAGGCTCACTATCACCTTCCTGACGCCTCTTCCTAGCCATGGGGTCAGCTTTGGGTCGGGCCAGGCGAACGCTGAGTGGATGGCCTTTCCAGAGAGCTCCGTGCAGCACTCGCAAGGCCTTGTCTCGTTCAGCAGCGCTGCGAAATGTTACAAAGGCACATGGTGGTTGTCCAAAGAGTTTGATTTTGTGGGATTGTAGGCCAAAACGGCCTAAAAAACGCCGGACATCACTGAAACTAGCATGGCGAGGCACATTTTGTAGCTCCAGTTTAAAGATCTCTGAAGTGAACAAATCATCCCTTATGTAGCTGTAGAGCCCAGGCTGAGTTCCAGGTCCTGCAGTTGGTCCAGGCCCCTGCTTTTCTTCTTGACATTCTGGGGCTTCAGGGCTGTGTACTGCACTGGTATCCGGGCCGCAGTCCATGTGCTCCCGAACCTGTGTGGGGACCGATGGGCCAGGTGAAGGCTGCACCTAGCATGACTACTGCCTCAGGCTTGCTCCCTAACGCACTGCCACATCTCCATGAGTGTACACTGTACCCAGCCCTGCCCAAGCCCACTTTTTACTCTTAAAACCCAATTCTGCCCGATCCTATCTTGGATCCAGGAGTAATAACTGCTTCCCAACCCCACCTCCGCCCACCCCGTCCACATCTGCACTTTGCTTTACTTCCGTGTCCAGCTTCTCACTCATCGCCTGGCTCGTCTGTTTTCTGGACCAGGGCGTTCACGAGGACCACCACCTAGGCCTCACACACGAAGTGCTCAGAAATTAGGGGCCACGCCGTGAGAGTAGGCCGCGGCTCCACCTCACGCAGGAGGGATTCAAAACTCAGAGCTGGCGCTGAGGATCGCGGATGCACCATCCACTCCTCCCAAGCCAGCGAGGGCCACACGCCTCGCCCGCCTCTACCCGGCCGGCGCACACTAGCCGCGCAGCATTCCTCCAAGGGCCTGGCTTCCGATGACGTCACCGCCACGCGCCGAGTCCTGACTGATCCTTCCACCAGCCCCTCACAGTAGCGTCAGAGGCGCTTAGGTCTTGCAGACGGAAGTGCGCGCGGAGGTCGCCGGGAGAGCGCGTTCCCCAGGCTGAGGCGCGGCCGGGCATGCGCCGCGGGCGTTTTGGCGGGAAGAGCGGGGCGGGTCGGACAATGAATGTCCGCCGTCAGAGCCAATAAAGCTGCACTGGTTTTGAATCACGGCTCGTTTCCCGCCGCTAGGGTCAGGGGTCAGGGTTCGGGTCGGGGGGCGGAGGGAAGAGCGGACGGGCGGGAGACGCCGGCGCCAGACGCGGAGGAAAGGAGCAGCGACTAGCCGCCCAGAGGCCGCCGAGCCAGCGACGCCTGAGCCAGTCGAGCCGCCGTCGCCGCGCCCTCATGGCGGCCGCCAAGGTACGGCGAGGTCCGGGTGGGGCCGGGAAGGCCGGGAGGCAAGGGCCGATATGGGCGGCCACGTGGGCGGCCCGCGCCTCGGCCGCCAACCCTCGCTGGCCTGCGTGTTCCGGGCCTGTCGAGGCGCCCGGGCCTGGGGGCCTCGAGGTGTTTGGGGTCTAGGAGTGGGAGATGCCGGCCAAGACTCGGGTCTCGGGGGCTGCGGGGCGGCGCGTGACCTTGTGGTGTGCGGAAGAGCCGCCGTCGCCACGCCGGGCTTCCCGGCTTCACCTGGGGACCTGGCAGGCGGCCGGTCTCCTTCGTCCTGGCCCCCTTGTGATCTTTCCAGTAGCATTGGGCACCCCTCCTCCAAATGCCCCTAGACCCCTTCATTCATTCGGTCATTACGTCTGGAACTGTCGCCGCCTTTGGTGGCGGAAGCTCGGGTTCCAACGCGGGGTATTGATGTTAGACGTGCGGACTCAGGGCGGAGGCGGCTTTGTTGGTGGCTCGCGTGTCGGCCGCAGGTTAGCCGCAGTGCTGAGAAACCGAACGTAGGGCTGGCTTCTGTTGAGTTAAGTAGTGAGTCTGGGGTTTTTCTGTATTAGGAAAGCACGTGATCTTGTCAGATTTTTAAACGTTGATGCTTTTGTAATCCTCCAAGGTGGTTCAGAATCTTAAGAGTTTATTTGTCAAACTTAGCTTCTTTCAGCTTAAATGTTCAAACTTGGGTAAAATTGCTGGAGGGAGTGTCCTAGTAAATAGCAAATGCTTGGATAATCCTCAACAAAAACTTACGCTTGCTTTTCTTTTTGAGTTTATTATGTTATTTACATGGCGGGTATCATCTCATTTTACAGAAAAGAGAGTTTCTCCCAAGCTACTTTGCCAAGGGCTTTGTTGTTTGTGTATGTGACTGATTGGTGTCTGGATGTGTAGAAGAGGTGTCAAAATCCATTGTCCTGTTGCGTGCTATTCTGTGATTTTTGTGATGCTGGTTGTAAATGCAATCTGGTGATGTAAAAGATTTAATTTCCAATTTAGGGGGAGGCCTGTCTTCGTTTTCCAGGTGCCATTTGAGATTGGTGATGCCCACTGTGGGCCAAGTCCACCAGCCAACAGCATCACTTCTCCCCCTCTCTGCACAGGACAGTCATGAGGACCATGATACCTCCACAGAGAATGCAGATGAGGCCAACCATGACCCCCAGTTCGAGCCAATAGTTTCTCTTCCTGAGCAAGAAATTAAAACACTGGAGGAAGATGAAGAGGAGCTTTTTAAGATGTAAGTCTGCTAAGGTATCCTTTGAAGTATCTTTAGATAGGCTGATCGAGGCAGAAAGAGAGAAAAGACTGTTAAGAAACAAGTCTCTGCTGGGCATTTCTTTGAAAACTTGTAATACCCAATTATCACAGTTACGCTCTCCTCTCTGTTTTCTGGAGGAGCCAGCCAAACTAGGAACTCTGTCTCCTGTGCTGGTTTTTTTGTGCTCAGGTATAAGCTCTAGTGATATCTTACAGCATAACCTCTTTGTGATTTCTATCTGGAACTGCACAGAATTCTCCTGATTTAATTGCTGTCTCTGAGGTTTGCAGCCTCTCTGCTAATCTAGGCCTCGAGTGTTTTCAGCCTTTGAGACTTACTGCTGAATAAGCTCACCCTTTCTATTTTCTGGGCTCTTGATGGCTGGTTCAACGCAGGTATTCTACCTCAAACTCCTCTCCTGGTTGACTGATTGAATCTGTCTTCTCTCTCTCTCAGCCTCTGACTAAATTGCTTTGCTTGGCCTCAAACTAACTCTAGCAATCTGTTCTAATCTTCTGGCTCCATTCTCTGGCTCATACTGTCTTCACCTGTGGCTACCTAGCTTGTTCTCTCTCTTCAACCTCTCTCTGTAAAACTCTCCTGGTGAAAACTGCCTCTGAATTCCATAAACTGAACTACTGCAAACTCAGCTCCACTGCACTGCCTGAGCTCTCAACCAAACTGCCTGAACAGCACTGACTAGAACTGAGGTCTGTCTCCTTAATGCTGGGATTAAATGCGTGTACCACCAAGCCTGGACCTAAGGTTTTCTTTACCTGAAACTTCCTCTATACCAAGCCGGCCTTGAACTCAAGAGATCTACTTGTCTCATCTGGGATTAAAGGCATGTCTGTATTCCAGCCAGAGTAGCCATATTGCTGGATTAAAATTCCTCTAGATTTGGCCCCAGCTTGATAAAGGCTGTTTTAAGAAAGGGCCTGTAGTTGTATGATGACTAGTCTTACACTGGAAATTCAATCATTTGAATTTTGATTTGTCAAACTTGCCTGGTGTCCCTGCTGTCATGTGGCTAGTTGTGTGAAGGGTGTCCCCATCACTATTCTGTCACCTTGGTGTCTCCCTAGCTGACTTTCTGCACCTTGCCTCCAAAAATCCACAATTCTAGCAGGCTGTGGCAGCTCTCACACCTTTAATCTCAGACAGGCAGATTTCTGTGGGTTCTAGATTGGCCTGGTCTACATAACCAAGGTCCAGGACAGCCAGGACTACATAGTAAGACCCTTTCTTGGGGTCTTCCCTTCCTTTGTTGGGCAGGTAGTCTTCTTTGCTTTTTGTTCTCTCTGCTTTGTTTTCTGTTATCTTCTCTGGGTATCCTTAAAAATTGAAGTTTGTTTAGCTCGTTTGTTTATGTATGTGGGTGTTTTGCCTACATGGATGTCTCTATGCAATGTGTAGCCTGATGCCCCAGGAGGCCAGAAGAATACAGTGGATCCCTGGGGACTAGAGTTACAGACAGTGAGTTGCCGTTTGGTCCTCTGGAAGAACAGCCAGTGCTCTTAACTGCTGAGCCATCACTCTAACTTCCAGCTCATGGTTTTGCAGATTAGGTGGTCTGAGGGCATTGTGCTAGTCTCTCCTGTGGACCTCAGTCTCATCTTAATGTGCTAGTGTATCCAGTAGCAATCAAGGGACTTCATAATGCCAACCTTTGCTTTAAATATAAGCTGCTGCTATTTTTGGCCCCCCATCCTCATAGTTTCATCTAACCCTCTAAAGGACACATTTTCAAATACTATTGATGCGAATTTGGAAATTGAGTTAACACATAAACTATAAGGACACAGTCAAACCACAGCAGGCAATTCAGCTGTCTAAAGCCTGTGCATGTCTTGTACAAAATGGCAGTGGAAGTGGCTTAGTTATCAAAGTTGCATTTTTAAAAATTACTGTGTATGTGCCACTTGATGCCCTCAGTGAGGAACTGCAGTAGTAGTTCTGTAATTCTGGATTTGCTGTTGCCTTGTTTTACTGTCCTGCTGATAGAACACATGCTAGGCAGGTACTATACCAATGAACTATATCTCCAACCTCTTTTTTTCCCTCTTTAAATTTTACACACCTGGTCTTGAACCTGTACTATCAGGCCAAGACAGCTGAGCACAAGCTATTTTGTATCTGGTTTCACTTCTTAGCAGAGAGTAGCATGTTGTTGCCAATGCTCACAATAGCTGGGCACTAGGTTCAGGTACATTCTAGCAAAGGTTGTATTGCTCTCTGGTATGCCTTCTTTCAGGTATGCCTAAGGTGTCAGATAAAGGTTCATCCGCTCTGAAGTCGGGGAGGGAACCTGCCCAAAGAGAGCCTTTGAACTACCTAGAAGGTGGTGGGCCGGAGCTCTATTCTGTAGCTCTGGTGAGGGTAGCATGTCCACCTAATCCTGAAAGTGCTCCTGATTTCCTATGCAGGGTCCTGGGTATAGTTCTGGAGACAGTATCTTCTGCGTTTAAATTAGGGCTTTAGGGCTTTCACTTAAGTGAAGAAGACACAGTCCCCTTGACAAGACTGAGTTTGGAAGAGAGCAAAGGCTTTGTCAGGGAGACACAAATGTGGCCTATAGTGCAAGGGTCCTGCCTGGCCCTGAGTGCCTGATCCCTGGAGTCTGTGAAAGCTTTCTCCTGACAGAAAGCTGCTTGCTGGGCCTGTTGATGATATCCTAAGGCTTTGTGTGGTTATAGGGCACTCATGTAGTGTGACCGGGTAGCCCAGCCCTCTGGACCTTCTTTACTGCTCTGGGCCATGTGTGTCCTGAGGAATATCATTTGATAGGAATATCTTTCTGGCTGTGATGTAAAAGCAGCCTGGAATTTGTTGGGTTGGTTATTGTGCTCCCCTAGATTGTATTTTGCCTAGTAATTCATGGCACCCAAAGGCCTTAGAAAAAGGTTTTTGGTGAGGACAGTGCTCAACAGTACCCTTACGTTCAGCACACCAAAAACAGGTGTTCTTTTGGGGCAGTTGGTCCAGGTGTGACTTCCCTCTCTGTCTAAATGTTCCCTTACTGGCTTTTCTTACAGGCGAGCAAAGCTGTTCCGGTTTGCGTCAGAGAATGACCTCCCAGAGTGGAAGGAGCGAGGCACCGGAGATGTCAAACTCCTGAAGCATAAGGAGAAAGGAACTATCCGCCTTCTCATGAGGAGGGACAAGACCTTGAAGATATGTGCCAACCACTATAGTAGGTGGTCGTTCAGGTCTTTATACCCTAGAATTTTTAGAGCTGGTTACTTGGGGGTCGGGTAGGTTTGTGGTGCTTACTGAATTTAAGAGTATTTTTCAAGCTGGGCATGGTGGCTCACATCCGTAATCCTAGCACTCAGAGAGGCAGAGGCCGGCGGGTCTGTGAGTTCGAAGTATTTTCAAACAAGCCTTTGAACTGTACAGAATGCTAGCTGTGGGCAAGATAGGTCTAGGTCAAAAATGTAGACCTCCAGGCTAGACTTAGATGGTCTAATGGCAGGTGTGTGTTTGTATGTTATCTGGGAAAGTTGGAGGTGTCCAGTACCAAAGCTGCTGTTCTCTCACTTTCTGATACAGGATGAAGTCTCAACAAGCCACCCCTCCCCTGTTTGTCTCAGGCTGTTTAGGCCCCTCTTGGGTTGTTCTTGATCCTGGTAGAGAACCCTGGTGCAAAACTTAAAGATTTTCTAAACTTGAAACTTTTTGTGTGGGGGGTGAACTCTGCATGTGGAGGCCAAAGAACAACTTTGTGGAATCTGTTCTTACCTTAACACCTTTACATGAATCCTGAAATAAACTTGTGTAGCTAGTGCTGAGTGCATCGTGGTGGGTGTGCACACACACATGCGCCGTCAGTCCCAGTTTGGAGCATTTCCTTGGGCATCTCAGGCTGCTCCCAAAGCCTGGGTAGGTTCTTGAGTGATCTCTGCAAGCCTCTCCACTTGGACACCTGGTGGAGCTCCTTGTCTAGTGCACCTCCCAGGCCCTGGGGGTTGTGGGTTGTTGGGTACTGTCTTAGTCACTGTTCAGTTGTGTAGAGACACTATGAGCATGCAGCTCTTAGAAGGCATTTAATTGGGGACTTACTTAGTTTACTATCATCATATTAGGAAGCAGACAGACATGGCTCTGCAGCAGTTGCTGATGGGGAGAGATTTACATCCTGGTCTGTAGGCTCTAGACACTGGCCCTAGCATCAGCTTTTGAAACCTCAGAGCCTACCCCTAGTCACACTCCTCCTTAAACAAAGCCACACTCGAACAAGGTCACACCATAACTTTAACCTCTGAAACTGGGAATCCCCAGAAGGACCTCGAGAGCCCAGCCCTCCTAGTGGCCTCTTTTGAGGGTTAAGACACGGAGACAGGATCTCATTGTGTATTCTAGGTTGATCTCAAACTCATGGCAATCCTCCTGCATTAGCCTTACGCCATCCTGACACACATAAGCATGAACCAACATGCCTAGTTCTACAGCCTTCTTTTGCCCACACCATGGCCAGGACCCAGCTCTCCTCTTGTTAAGCTGACAGCCAAGCATGTAAATGTATGAGCCTGTGAGGGCATTCTCATTCAAACCACCGCAGCCATTGAGCCAGGTATTAGGGAAAGTGAGGATGTGAACAGTGTGCAGAATTCCTGAGACCACATTGGGTTGCTGGGGATCAGATCTCTTAGCTTCAACTTTAGCTGTCATGTGTGGTCAGATTGGTTCATGAGTCTCCCTGGAATCCAGGAAATATGGCCAAGGGTACAGGGATCAGTTGCTGGAAGTAGATACCAGTGAATGGTATTCTAGATGAGCAGGTTTTCAGTGGGGGACAGCTATCTGTCAGTGCTGGAAGCTTTCCCCTCAGCTCCCCTTGGTTTTGTAGGACCTGAGGGATTCAGAATAAGCATGTTTGTTTTGAGCCAAGACTTATCTTCCATGATATAATAGCATTTGTCTTGGGATTTTTATATCTACTGCTTAAGTTCTTAACCCTAAGGTCTTCCTGGACTACAGAGGGCCAAGTAGTTACACCATGTGATAGCCTTGCATTCAGGCTTCTTTGCTTCTGTGTTTCCTTCCATCTTTAAGCTGATGTGGTTTTCATCAATGCATAGAGTTGTGTAGGCCTGTATTTTAAAATTCCTTCCCAGGAGCAGATGTAAGCAATGTCTATATGTCTCCTACGGTCCCGATGAGAAATCAAGGTTTGATGCCACCAAAGTTACTCTGGGAACCAGTTTATTGGGCTTTCTTAAAGGGCAAAAGTGAGGAGTTGTTTACAGGGTGTGGGTGTTCTTCACCCCGTCAGGCTGTACCTGGAAAGTGTTGACCTAGCAGGATGGTGGCTTTCATAGGTGGAGCCCCTCTCCCCTAGTCTTTCCCAGCCTAATATTCTAGTCCCTCCTGGAGGAGGGCACAAGCAATTAGGACAAGAGTTGCCTACGACCAGTGGTAGGAAGTAGCTGGATACTCAGGTAAGGCGCTCTGACCTTCTCCGACCTTGAGGGGATATAAACAGTCAAGCCCAGCTGGGATAATTTGCAAGTGGGCATAGTTGCTTGGCTAGTTGCTTGGCTCAGAGGGTAATCAGGTACAACAGCCTGGATCTCAGATCCTAGGCTCCATGATGGCTGAAGTGGGTTCCTTACTTGTGAGCAGATTGCTCTGGGTGAGGTCTGGGTGGTTTGGCCTAGGGTCCTGCTGTCCTCACAAGCTTCTCTTCCCTAGTCACACCAATGATGGAACTGAAGCCAAATGCTGGCAGTGACCGCGCCTGGGTCTGGAATACCCATGCCGACTTTGCTGATGAGTGCCCCAAGCCTGAGCTGCTCGCCATCCGCTTCCTAAATGCTGAGAGTAAGCAGAACTTGCCCAAATGTGGGTCATCTTGGGGGTAGCTGCTGCTTTGGGGGAATTGACGTTGACCCAAAGCATGCAAAGCCTGCTGTGTGAAATTCTAGGGGTCTGTATAAACAGTTGTTGCATCCAGTTGACTCCCATCAGGTGTGTGGAACCAGAGACACACCCTAGAGTTTCCTCCTGCTGCTGCTTCTTCTTGGTTTCTGGTTCCTCAAGACTGGGACGCTGGTGTCCCCTACGGACGCTTAGGCACCTGTACCAGCAAAGACTGCAGAGATCTGCAAGCCCTGGCTGATCTCTCTTCCATGGGGGAATCTTTCTAGTCTGAATTGCCACAAAGCTGTGCCCTGGGGATCATGGAGAGTCAGCAGGTACCATGGCAAATGCCCTAGTGGCTAGTGCTCTTGTGAAAGTGAGCCTTGCCCTTGGTCTGGGAGTATAACATTATCTGGTAGCCCTTTGAATATGAGTAGAGCCTGTAGCAAGAAGGGTCTTGGCCCTTGGTTGTCTGAATGTTTATAGACAGCTAGCTGAACACAGTCACTAGCTTCTAGAGGGACACAGTAACCAGTCACTCAGATATTAGATGGTCAGAGATTGCTATTGGGGCTGGGCTTATTGGCGCATGCCTTTAATCCCAGCACTTGGGAGGCAGAGGCAGGTGGCTCTCTGAGTTCCAGGACAGCCAGGGGGTTATATAGCAAGATCCTGTCTATAAGAAATAAAAAAGAAATTGCCATTGGGGACCATGAGTTGGCTTTTCAGACTCCAGGATCTAGCTACTCTACTCTGAGAACATTCAAAGTCTCTTCTCTTTCTACAGATGCACAAAAGTTCAAAACAAAGTTTGAAGAATGCAGGAAAGAGATTGAAGAGAGAGAAAAGAAAGGTGATATGGTGCTCCTGGGGATGATGAGGATGGGTGGTCCAGCTTCTTGCAGATTCACTCTGCACCTGGCTGCAGCTCCAGTCTGGTGCTTTTGCCATCTGCCAAAGAAATATTCCAGGGTGCTGTGACTGCCTCTGCCTATCAGAGGCAATACAACTGCCTGGGGACACAGCCTGACTCCTTGGAGGCTTTGACCTCATAGTGTTTGTGCTCAGTTTTAGGTAGAGAGCTGAGTCACAGCTCTTTGGAACCCAAGATATTCCTGACTTTCTCAAAGAATTCTGTTTTATGTTCCTCTGGGTCAGATGGGGCCTGGGTTAGTAAGTGACATCACTGAGCAACTCAGTGGGTATCACCAGCATCTTGCGGGGGCTTCTTGAGCCCATCTGGGGTGAGCAGTGGGTGATGCGTAGGTTGGTCCTGCACTGGGTGAGTGCTGAGGGTAGTGCGGTCCACAGGCAGACTTTTCTGTTGTCTTACTGCACTTGCCTGTTTTTTGCAGGACCAGGCAAAAATGATAATGCTGAAAAGGTGGCTGAGAAGCTGGAAGCCCTTTCTGTGAGGGAGGCCAGAGATGAGGCTGAAGAGAAGTCTGAGGAGAAGCAATGAATCATTCTCTGTCCATTTCCTTTCTTTTTCTTTTTAAAAATTTGCCCCACCTTTTAAGGCTTGTTTTTTTTTTTTTTTTTTTTGTTGTTTTGTTTTGTTTTGTTTTCTGTTTTGTTTTTACAAGGGATTTTATAAAGAACTGAATTCCAACCTTCAGGTTGTTTTTTTAAATTTTTTTTCTTCCCCAGTTTTGACACCTTTCAACATGACTTCAGAAATTCATTCCCCAGTCATGAAAATGTACTGTGCTAACTTTCTTTTCCATAGTGGAAACACTTATTTATAGTCATCAAAAATAGTGAATAAAAAATGCCTTTGAAAACCTGGACCATCTGGCAAGGCTATGTGGGGGGTGGAGAGGGTATCTGGACACTATGGCATGGTCTGTCCAAGCTGGTGCTGGAGGCCAGTAGGTTGTGGGATGGCAGCTGAAGGGCCCAGTGGAGCTGCAGCTGGCATTCAGGGCCAAGGTGTGTTGTTTCCTTACTCTGTGCTGTTGTATGGACCACGAGTACTTCTCACCTTCGTGAAGCAGCTAAACAGATCTGGCTATAGGAAACATTGGTTTTGGTTGACTGGTTAATTTAGCAGCCCTCAGTGGAGCGAAAGGCCACCCTGGAGGGGCATATTCATTTTAGTACTGTGCGATAGTGTAGCTGTGGCTAGCCCCCAAAACCCTTATATTGGAAACAATTAGATGCCAATTAGTATCTTCAAATGATACTTTAAGAGTTTGGGCCTTGAAGTCTAAATTCAGGATTGTTACGATTATGGGACTAGTTAATAAAACCAGCCATGTGTCTGGCTGGAGAAACGGCTCATCAGTTAATGAACATTGCTGCTCTTGCAGCAGATCTGAGTTCAGTTTTAAGTACCCACATCAGAATTAGACAACCTCTTTGCTTAGATAGTGCATAAGTGATATGCACATATATGCACAAAAGAAAGGCCTGATATGGTTCATCATGAACTAACAGTATGAACCTCAGGAGTTTCACCAGGCCTGCCCTTCACAGGGTAGGAGCCATGGGGACCCTGATTGTAGAATGATAGCAGGAACTGGTCACTAGCAGACTGCTATTAACGTCAGAGGTGCTTTAGAGTATGGATATTTATTTGTTGTTGTTTGATCTCCATCTTTCAGTTTGTCTATTTAAACACTGACTCTGTTGTGTCTGACCTTGTCTTTTGCAGGGTGTGCTTACAAGTATAGCTTTTATTTGTTTTATCTATGGTTATTTTTTTACTTAATAGTATTTTTAAGACAGGGTTTCTCTGTAGCCCTGGCTGGCCTTGAACTCAGATCTGCCTGCTAGAATTAAAGGTGCTACTACAGTCCATCTTAAAGCTTTTTAAGTTAGTATTCAAAATAAGTTTTCATTGTGACATTGCCATATAGATGTATTTTATCCATGTCCACACCACCCTCTACCTTGTCCACCCGTTACAAAAGTACCTTTTCATTCCTCCAGCCGGTCTTTAAAAGCCAGGCTGTCTCTTGGCTTTCTCCATCCCAGGAAGAGATTTATACACATGGTGGGTCCTAGTGCACTGAAATTGTGTGACATTGACCATATGTGGCCTTCAGTGTACCAAATGGAAGGACTGCCCGTGGGTTTAATCTTCCTCAAGGGAAGCCCTGGACTGAGAGTTCAGGTACACCTTTCAGTATAGTGCAGAATAACCTTTGGGTTGAGTTGTAGTAACAGGCAAATGAACCTTTTAGGTGGGAGAGATGCTCTCAGAAGGGTGTTTGTGTTAAAAAGGAGCTCATCAAATTTCTTCCCAGGACCAGTGTTTGGGATTTTTTTTGCATGTATCTGGCAGTGGAGGATAGCTATGGTAGCCCCCCTATACGGCATTAATCTAGAGCCAGACCCAGAAGGATTCCTTCCATTTGCATATGCAAATACAGAAAGGCCCCTCCAAACTGGCTAGGGGACGATGCTGTCCTCTGCTCAGGTTGTATTCTGGTATACATTGAACTAAGTGGCTTGTTCACACTTGTAGAATGTGTAGCTGAAAAGAAAACCTGCATTGGTCCAAGTCATGAATTCCTCAATAACAAGAGTTTGGAAAACATCAACAGGTTATTGAAGCTATCCAGCCTGTCATTGTATCTTGAGGTGATGGTAGGCAGAGGCTGTGCTAAGTGCAATGAGGTCTTAACAGGTTAGGACTATAAGAAATACAGGAAAAAGCAAAAAACAAACTGGTGTATAGTAGCACTGTGTTATCCATGGGAGGCATTCCAAGACCTCCAGTAGATGCTGTGTATTGTAAGTGTTATAAGGTAGGCATACTGGGAGATTCACAGTAATGAAGCCAGACACGGCAATAGAATCAAGTGGCTATGGTCTAAATAGCTTACTGTAGGTCTCGGCAACCTCAGCACAGATTCTTTTCTAATTAAGTAGAACACTTGTCTTTTGCTTTGCAGGGTCTCTGGCATCACTACTAGTGCACTAGTGGGGATACTGAGACACAGAAGGTTACAAAGTGTCAAATGAGTAGGTAAATCTGAGTGAATTCACATCCAAGGCAGAAAAGAACAGGATGGTGCAGTTGGTTGGTTTGAAATAGTCTCACATAACCCAGGCTGGCCTGGAACTGGCTGTGTAGCTGCGGATAACCTTGAATTTAAGATTCTCCAGTGGGCTGCCATTCTACCAACTGAGCTACATCCTAACCTTTTTTTTTTTTTTTTTTTTTTTTTTTTAATGTAGCTTAGCTAGCCTGGAACTGTGTAGTCCAGGCTGGCCTCAAATTTGAGATCTACCTACCTCTGCATCCCGGGTGCTGGGATTAAAGGCATCTGCTGTCCTACCCAGCTTGTTTGGTTTTTGAGTTGGGTTTCACTGGGTAGCCAAGGCTGGCCAGACTTGAACTGTGACTTGAGACTGCCTGCCTCCATGTTCCAATAGCTACTCGTTACATGAGTTACCACACCCAGCTAACAGTACACAAATCTGAATTATTTGTGGAACTATTTAATAATTTTGGGTTGTGGGTAGCTGAAAACATAGCTTTATACCTCCATCTCAGGTCCCTCTGCTGGGCTGACTGCCACTTTCCACATTTTGTTTCATTCCCTTTTTCTCTATCCTGGGCTGTGGGTTCCATGGCTACTCTGGTAAAGATCTACCTGGGCCTCAAAGTGTTCAAGCCCCCTGCTGCCTTGCCGGCCCTATTCAGGAAGAAAGTTACCATCATCGAACTGAGCTCTACCCCACCCAGGACACCTGCCTGGAATTTTGCACTGAACTGAAGGATCGCACAAACTAGGCAAGCTGGCTTCCATGGCCGGTGTTTGCTATTTTCCTACATGGCTGTGGCAGTGAAGGAATGTCGCTGTCCTGGTACCCTACATACAACATGATAGTAGAAATCTGACCCAAAGGAACTCTGCAGTGGGGTACTGAACCTGTGAGTGATGGAGCCTTCTGAGAGGGCCCTGGGGGTTCTGAGCTTTCTGTATTATGGGCTGCCAGAAGGACAAGGTCAACGTCCAGGCTACAGGTGGGGTGAATTCAGCTGAGTTGTATGCCTGCAGCAGAAGGCCAGCTGGGTATGAACAACAGAAATGAGTGTGTATCCACTCTGCTTGCCACTGTGCCCTGAGGTCGCATCACTGCGTATCTTCTCAATGCTGGAAGAACTCTTGGGTGACTATGTGCTATGTCTTTTGCCATGGGATGACCAACAGAACAGAAATTTGAGAGAAAAACCATCACTGTTTATGCTGTTGAAAAGTTGTTTCTACATCAAGGCATCCAGCCCTGAGCTGTGGAGCTTATGGCGGGGGTTTTAGGGAGGAGGTGGCGGCAGGATTCTGGCTGTACAGAAGCAGATAGCAACAGCCAAGGGATTAAGGGTCCCCAGTATCTCCATCTGGGGAGAGGTGGGAGACAAAAATGTGGCTCTGGACTTGGGGTGACACTGGGGAATCTCTGCCCAGGCCCTGAATAGGCTTCAGAGTAGATACTGCTGCCTTGGGAGTGGCCAAGGCAAGCAGTGGAGTTTGACCAAGTCCCTGCTCAAAACACACCAAGGCTGATCTGCCAGGGGGAGGCAATGCAGCTGCCTAGCCCGCCTGCCCACAGCGCCAGCATCCTTTGGAGGGCCGCTCCACCTTAAGCAGCAGCCTTCTGGCGCTGGCAGGTGGGATTTCCCGCGGGCAGGGAGCATGCGCACCCTCGCTATTAATGGTCTGAGCAGAACACCAGCGCTTTTCCTAGGACACTAGCCTTCTAAAGGCGTTTCTCGTTCTCTTACTTACACATGCCCTCTATCAAGGCTGCGGCCCGAAGCAGGACGCAGAGGAACTCGGTGGCCCAACTCCTAGTGTGTGGAGGGCTGCGAGTTTGGTAAGGTTTTGATAACCACGATGCCCCTACCTTGTTACAGCAGTCTCCCCCACACCCTACAGACTGCCAGGAGACTTGAGCCTGCTCCGCGACTTTGCTTGGGGAGCATGTAGGCACAAGAGAGGTCCTGGGCTGGGGCCTGCAGTCGCAAGAAACAAACAAACAAACAAACAAACAAAAACAAAAAAACAACGGGCTTCCCACGGTCGTGCGGGTCCAGAAGGTCGCGGCGGATGCGTGGACCGCCGTGTTAGCCAGCAGGAAAGGAGTCGGCCGCCGGGCGCTCCGCCCTCGGCCCGCCCCCGCCGAGGCCCTGCCGCCGGGTCCACCTTAAGGGGCGCGCTGACATCAGCGCGCCGCCGCCGCCCGTAGGGTGGGATTTCCTCCGCTGCCGCTGCCGCGGATCCTGCGCCGCGTCCAGCCCGCGCGCCCGACCCCGGCCCGACCCGGCCGGCCCCGCCCGCCCGGCTCGGGGAGGGATGCGGCGGCGCGGCGCCCAGGATGCCCCGCAGCCCCGGGACGCGCCTCAAACCCGCCAAGTACATCCCGGTGGCCACGGCCGCCGCGCTGTTGGTTGGCTCCAGCACCCTCTTCTTCGTATTCACGTGAGTCGGCGCCGGGTCCAGAGCCTGGTGGCAGTGGGGGGCCGAGTGGGCGCATGTGCCCCTCGCCGGCGGCGGCGGACTGGGGAGATTAGTAGGGGCTGGCGAGGGCTAGGGGCTGCATCCGGGGCGCGCGGACAGGTGAATGTCTGGCTCCTCTGAGCGTTCTAGCAGGCCCTGGGTGTGGCTGCAGCCCTTCTTTCCCCCGGGGCTTTGGAGGGGGACGCGTGCCACCCAGAGTCACCAACCCTCCTCGAGGCGGAGTGGGAGATGTGAACTCCTTCGTAGCAGCCAGCATGTAAAATCAAGTTATTCCTGCGATTCCCGCGTAGGTGTGGCCTGCCCCAGAGCCGCGGCTGGCCACTACGGCCTGCCTAGGGCCCTCTGCTCTCTCTGAACACAACATTGTGAGAGGCTCCGGGACATGCTATACCCAGGCTCCAGTACCTACACTTCTAGTCCTGGGGGACAAACTGACCTCAGAGGCCAGGCCACCAGTCGTAGGGAGGGAGCACTTTTGCCAGCCTGGCACCCAGTTGCTCCAGCCTCAGTTTTGTTTTGTTTTTTTTTCTTTTTTCTTTCTTTCTTTCTTTCTTTCTTTCTTTCTTTCTTTCTTTCTTTCTTTCTTTCTTTCTTTCCTTCCTTCCTTCTTTCTCTTTCTATCTTTTCTTTTCTTTCTTTCTCTTTTTTATTATACAGGCTGGCTCACAGGTCATGGGGTGCTAGCGGTCAGTTTTGAGGATCTTGGGTCACTCGTTTCTTTTTACGATTCCAAAGTCTTGGCACAGCTCAGGTGACCAAACGGATGGCTTTTTTTTTTTCCCCAGGTGTGACAATCCTAGATGTGAGTGAGCCTGGGATGGAGCTGAGCCACCCATTCCACTCTGTAGAATCGCATAGCAACATTTGTGGGAGTCTGAATGCTGTGCCTGCTTGAGAAAGAGAGTCCTTACCTGGAGGCTGGGGTTGGGTGGGTGCCACCGGCTGCAAAGAGCAGGTTTAAAAAAGGCCTGTGTGGACGGGCTTATTTCTGGCTCTGGAGAGCCTGTGTGTTCTTGTCACTCAGATGTTGTGGACTGTGGGATAAGGGAGGGGTGGCAGTAGATGGGCTTGGGGAACCAAGACTGGAGGGGACACATCTTGGAAGATCCAGCCCTCCAGAGGTTGAGTGGGGTTCTGTCTCAGTTGGGGGGAGGTTCAGATTGATGTGTCCCAGGTGGAGATTAATGACTTTTAACGAAGCTTTAAAATTAAGACATGCAATATGGGAATAAAAGTTTTAAGAGAAATTGAAATCCTCTGCCCCTGCTTTTATTTCCTCGGAGGACATCCATAGTTTCTGAGGGTCCTTCTGTGGTGTTTCCTGGGAATGACCCAGCCCCAGGCTTTGGTCTCTGAGGTTGCTACTGTTTTCCTGGGCAGCAAGCACTACCTCTGCTGTTCTTGAAGCTGAAGTTCTGGGGCCATGCACGTTGGTGTTCTTGAGGTGTGGGATTCTCTCTAAGGGACAGCCCACTCTGCCTTCAGCTGGCTTTGCACTTGGGAGAATGTGTCATGACTTAGGCCCTGCTCAGTCTATGTGTAACCTCATTTGGCCTTTGGGTGGATCCCTGAGGTATGGGTATAGCTAGCTCTGACCTTACCTGCCCCGCTTTGGCTCTGGGTCACTCCAGGTAGTTCTGTGTCTCAAAAGAGGCTCTGCTGGACAGCTGTGCTGATTTGGGGTATGCCAGGGTCCAAGCACATCTGGTGGACAGACTGGGATAGTATTCAGGATAGTATTCATACCCTACTCTCAGTGCGTCCCCCCTGCCCTGTTTCTGTCCCAGCCCTCCATTACCTCAGACACCAAGGAAAGGAAGTGGTTCTCCCATCCACCCTGGAGGCCTGTGTAGGGTCCTGGAACTTTACCTGGAGGCCAATGACCCTCATGTTTCCTCTCTGCCCTGCTGAGCATGAACTGCTCCTCTCAAGGCACACTTTACTTACATGTGAAGGAGAAGTGGGTCAACCAAGAAGGGGAGCCCGAGGATTGAAGGACCAGGGAGTCCCTCTCAAACCAGCTCACCAAGAGGGTAGTAGGCCCAGCAGACGTGCAGGCTTCTTTCTAGAATGGGCTGGGGATAGGCAGGGACGGGAGAAAGTGGTAGGTTCTAAGGTTCTCTCCAGGGAAACTTCCTGGGCTCCTGCTGGGGTGTGTCTCTCTATGGTACAGTGCCAAGCTGGTTTTGGTGCTGGGATGGCCAGACCATCCCTTAGGTCCATTTTAAAAAGGACACGGATAATGCATGCCAGAAGGTAGAGACGGCTGTCAGGCAGCTAAGCCTATAATTGTGTTAGACCATTTGGGTACCTCGGGTGGTGGAGCTGGTTCCAGTGGGCCTGAGCTCTCTGTGTTGTTAGAAGCCTGCTCTGGGACAGCAGACAGGCCAGGTCTGGCCCCTGGCAGCCACGGGAGAACCTAGGTAGAAAGCAGTTAACTGGGGCATCATGGAAGGGGGCCTAGGTTTGAAAACTCTATGAACTTCCCTACCAGGGCGTCCTGCTGGTGATGGAAATTACTGCTCCTCTGAGTCCGTCTCTCTGTCTAGCAAATGTCTAGGGATTGGACAGGTTGGGTATAGCTGCTTCATGCTCCAAAGTGCTTTGGATGTCCAGGGTGAGTGGCTGCTGTTGCGGGCCCCAGGTGCCCCGTAGGCTAGTGATGCCCTCAGACAGTGTTAATGAAGAACTTGATTAAAAGAAAATGTCTGAGTAAAAATTTTCCATTCCACATTTAGCTTTGGCAGAAGTCACCCCCTTACTGGGCGGTGTCTCTTTGCTGGCCTGGGCGGGCCTCTGAATCTCCACCTGGGTGGGGCACATAGTGAGGGCTTATGTTCTTGCCTGAGTTACTGTTGCTCAGGAGGCATCTTAGACCTGGAGTGCTGGGAGCCCCAGAGCTAGGAACGCAGGAATGTGCACACGGACCTAGTCCCTAGCAGGGCTTGAGCCAGCCAGGAAAGGGTCTTTAGAACTAGAGCAGGAAGAGCCTTCCTGCTTCCTGGAGGCCGGATGTCCCACCTGCAGACCGGGCCTCTTGTCTGCTTGACTTTCTCTGACCATCTTGCAAGCTCAGGGCTCAAAGTGGTACCTGCAGGGGTGTGTGGGCTGGCTCCAGCTGGGCCCTCCTGGAGCTAGGCAGGGTGCCCTGGTGTGTCTGAGGATGGATTCCGCAGGCAAGCACTGTAACTACCTTGGGAAGCGGGCTAAGCAAACAAGTGCTCCTGCCTGCCATATCCTTTGGGAAAGCTGGCATGTCTTCGAGTGTTCCCCTGTGTCCTGTGTGTCCTCACACATCCGTTCAGTCTTCGGTGGTCCTTGTGTTTGTTCATGCTTGCCCTGTGCTTGGGGGCAAGCCCAGAAGGGCAGAGAGTTTGCCTGAGTCCCAGGATAGTGGGCAGCTGACCGAGGTTAGACAAGCCTGAGGGATGGAGGTGGGAGAGGGGGGTTGTACCCCATGGGGTGTATTCATGTGCCCGTGTGGTGGCCTCTGGGCATGAGCAGATGTGCGGTTATGCCTGTATAATGCGTGTGCCCACAGTAAGTGTCTGTATGTGAGTCTTCTTGCAAGTGCCTGTGTCTGCAGCAGTCTGTTGATCACATATTTGTGAGCTGTAAATTTGTGCTTCCGTGTGTGTCTTGGAGCATGCGTGTGTGCACATGTGCTTGTGTCCATGTTCCTGCATGCGCTGGTATGTGCATTGTTCCCCACACAAACCCTGTCCCTGCTCAGCGCACAGGCTTTCCAAGTCTAGACCCTATCCAGACCCTGGTGGGGAGGCCATGAAGCCTTTTTTCCTTGGATGAGGTACCTAGGCCAGAAGGCCTCCAGCAGCACCTGGAGGACAGATGCTTGGTCCTGGACCTAAGTCAAGCTTTAGGGGCTTAGAGATGATGCAAGGTCAGTGACTTAGGTTCCAGCTCAGAGTGTATCAGGCCCTCTGACACCTTGCTGTGAGGCCCCCACTGGCCCTGCTGTACATTTATGCCGATGGTGCTCACGCTGGACAGAGGCTACCCTGTACCTCAGTGCCATTGAGGTGCCCCACCAGTGCAAACTGTCAGACATGGCCCAGGACTGCCCCCTTGCTCCTCAGCCATCTCACTCAGGGCAACCCTCTGGCCCATGTGGTCTGCTAAGGAGCTTGGGAGGCTGCCAGGTGTGTGCAAACACTCCGCCCTGGGAACTCAGCCCTTCCTGCTTCATGGGCAGGGTGCTTCGAGGCTAGTGCACGTGAAAGCCACGAGGCAGCCGGCCCCAGTGCCTGTGTTTCGGCTTCTTGTTGCTACAGAGGGAAGGTAGCAGTTGTCTCCACTTCCTGGCCAGGAAAACTGAGGGCATGATGCATCGTGTAGTACAAGCTCTCCCCACGTACACCCCCACCTGCCCTGTGTCTCCCCTTTGCTGCTGCCCTGGGACCCCTCATCATTTCTGCAGGCGGCACTAGGGTTTGACGCTCTGCCTTTGACTTTCCAACATGGGCTCTGAATTTTCACTTTGTGCCAGTGTGGAACCAGCCCCTCCCATCGGACACCACAGGGAGCTGATATGTCCTACCCAAGTCAGGCTGGAGGGGACCCCGTCCCTAGAAGGCTTGGCTGCTTCTCTCAGGTGTTCCCCCCCACCCCACCCCCACCTCCTGAGCTCTTCACTGCTGGGCTGCCTTTGCCGAACAGCATGGATTGGAGGTCACAGACTTCTTTTCAGTGCCATCTGTGTGTCAGTCAGAGAGGGGGAGTGTGGAGTGAGGAGTGTGAAGGGTGGACACTCCAGGCCGACAGGGTGGGTGTGATCCGCAGCTGGACCCTTGTGGCTGTGGCCTGTGTTGTCATGCCGTATGTCCATGCTGAGGGAAGAGGATGGGGTATCATGGCTGGTGGCCCCATAGGGGTGCTGCCGTGGGAAGCAGGAGCTTTAAATAGCCTCTTGCTTCCCACTAAAAATAGTTCTGCTGCCATGGAGGTGGTTGCCGGGGCGGCGGGCCTGGCTCCTGGCCAAGGCAGGCGTGGGCACACAGCGTGGACTGTGTGCTCGGGTGGCGGGTAGCTGCAGGCCCTGCAGGCAGCCACCATCACTCCATTTTGCGGTCAGGGCAGCTATGAGGGAAACCCCACTGGCCTGGCTCCAGAAAGGACCAAACACAGGCAGGAAAGTAAACCCCTGTGTTACCTCACCACCTGTCTCAGCAACCAGGAACACAGGAAACACTGTTTCCTGAGGCCAGAGAAGCTTCTTGAACCCAGCGGGTAGACTTCAGTAGCCACTGCAAGGTTGGGATTGGGAGTTCAAGGCCTGGCATGTCTCTGCAGGGGATTCTGGGCATGACACGTAAGGTCTGAGGCAGGTGTGCAAAGTCCTTACTGAGAAGCTACAGATTGACCTTCCTGGGAAGGTGTGAGGAGTAGTCAGCGTTGGCTCCAAGTGCTGTGGGCTGGTGAGAGATCAGAAGAGTAGGGGTGTGTGCTTGCTCAGTGTGTTAGGTCTCCTGTGCTGCCACCTGGCAAACAAGGTGACCAACCCAACAGAGGGTCTGCCAGGACTAGGGCTGTGCCTTCCAGAAGAGGAAGGAGGACGTCCCCGTTACTGGCTGAAGCAGGGTTGTGGCTCTCATGCTGCTGGGTAGCTAGTTCGCTGGCCTCTGAGTTCTCCCTCCTGTCTGGGTCCCTCAGGATCGTAGTAGCCTGGACAAGCTGCAGCTGGGCTGGCTTAGCTCTGTGGCCACCCCTAGGTTGACCGGCCCTCCAAGATGTTTCCTCAGCTGTGAATCGTGTTCCGGACAGTGGCCCTGGGGTTGCCAGGGTGAGAGCTAGCCCAAGGAGCTTACACCGGGCATGAGGAACACAGTCAAGGTGTCGTGATGGCTAAGATCTCTGGTGTGCCCGCTGGTGGGTCCAGGTGCATACACGTGGCTGTGTCTCAGCATGTTGACCTTGCCTTCTTGGTATCATACCCCCAGCTCTCCGCCTATTGTCCACTGCAGGTGCCCATGGTTGACAAGAGCTGTATCTCCGGCTATTCCTGTCTACAATGGCATCCTCTTCCTCTTTGTCCTGGCCAACTTCAGTATGGCCACCTTCATGGACCCTGGCGTCTTCCCCAGAGGTAGGGCCCTGTACGGGGCAGCTCACCCTCTTTGCACTAGAGTATGAGTGGCTGGCTTGGGCTTCCCGGTAGGCGGGCTGGGCAGAGATTAGAGAGGTCCTCTCCTGCTAGGAAACTCACCTTCCTGTACTCTTGCCACCCTACTGGGCTCCTGCTGTTCAGCGGACGAGGACGAGGACAAGGAGGACGACTTCAGGGCCCCACTGTACAAGAATGTGGATGTCCGGGGCATCCAGGTCCGCATGAAGTGGTGTGCCACGTGCCACTTCTACCGCCCACCGCGCTGCTCACACTGCAGTGTCTGTGACAACTGCGTGGAGGTGACCGCCCCGCCCCTTCCCACACCAGGCCCCGTGCCCAGTTCCTGCCTTCCCCGTGTTCTGACATACTGCCCCTGTCAGGACTTTGACCACCACTGCCCCTGGGTCAACAACTGCATTGGACGCCGCAACTACCGCTACTTCTTCCTGTTCCTGCTGTCACTCAGCGCGCACATGGTGGGGGTGGTGGCCTTCGGCCTGCTCTACGTGCTCAACCACTCCGAGGGGCTGGGAGCCGCCCACACCACCATCACGTATCCTTATCCTCACACGGTCCAGCCCAAGGCAGCGTGTTCTGGGGGGTCAGTGGGTACACGAGTCTTCGAGCAAAAGAGTGGCTGTGCTTAGATGAGAGGGGGCGGAGAACTGTTGATGCAGTGTGTGTGTGTGTGTGGGGGGGGGTGCCCATTGTTCCTGCCTCAGCTTTTGGCCTTAACGGGCCAGCATGGCTGTCATGTGTGTGGCTGGCCTTTTCTTCATTCCTGTCATCGGCCTCACTGGCTTCCACGTGGTACTGGTCACTCGGGGGCGCACCACCAATGAGCAGGTGCAAACCCTGTGGGCTGGCCTTCAGGAACCCTCCTGTGAGGTTGCTTAGGCGTCTGTGGGAGGAGGGGCTCGGGGCGTGGGGCCACGGCTGCCCATCCCCTACACACTGGCCACCCGTGGACATTGCAGCCACCAACAACTCAAGGCCTTGAAACGCTATAGTTTCCTGCAAGGGCAGGCCAGGATAGCCTGGGTGTAGGGCACTGCTGGGCCCACTTTGCCCATAGTGCTCCCATGAAGACCACTTCTGAGGACCCCACCGACCTTTGCCTGTCTCCCTGCCTGTCCTGAGTGGCCAGGCTGGCTGAGGGTCCCATGTCCACAGGTGACTGGGAAGTTCCGCGGGGGTGTGAACCCCTTCACTCGAGGCTGCTATGGGAACGTGGAGCACGTGTTATGCAGTCCCCTGTCACCTCGGTGAGGCCCGGCCTGGGCAGGGGGCAAGGAGGCCTGTTCTGGGGGTGGGGTGGGCAGCCTCAGACCCTGAGCCTGGTTCCTTTCTGCTCTGGCCAGTTGGGGCTGGCCCTGCCTTTGTCCATTCTGGCTTGTCTGGCCACTGACCCTTCTGCCCTGGCACAGGTATGTGGTGGAGCCCCCCAGGATACCACTCTCAGTGAGCCTAAAGCCACCCTTCCTGAGACCTGAGCTCCTGGAGCGAGCTGTGCCCCTCAAGGTCAAACTTAGTGACAATGGGCTGAAAGCTGGCCGCAGCAAGGTGGGGGTCTGGACTGGAACAGTAATGGGGGGTGAGAGTGGGGCTGTGGGGTGTAGGGGTGGGGACAGGAAGAGGAGGTGGAGGGACTGGGAAAGTTTTGTGTGTGTATCTGGAGCCACTGGAAGAAAACCCAAACTTCTGCTGGGCACGGTGGTGGCACACACCTTTAATCTCTGCCCCTGGGAGGCAGAGGCAGGTGGAGCTCTTAGTTCTAGACCAGCCTGGTCTACAGAGTGAGTTCCAGGACAGCCAGGGCTACACAGAGAAACCCTGTCTCAGAAAAAAGACAACAAAATCACCCAGACTTCACCCACCACTGCTCCCTCTTCCCTAGTCCAAGGGCAGTCTAGACCAGCTGGATGAGAAGCCTCTGGACCTTGGACCTGCACTGCCCCCCAAGATAGAGGCTGCCACCTTTGGGAGAGATCTGAAGACCCCAAGACCTGGCAGTGCTGGTGAAGTGGAGGGGCAGCTGAGGGAAGGGACATGACTGACCTTTGTGTGACTCCTGTGACTGACTATGGTCCCTCTTCCCAGAGAGTGCCCTGTCAGTACAGAGGACCAGCCCTCCAACGCCTGCCATGTATAAGTTCCGGCCAGCCTTTCCCGCTGCTCCCAAGACACCCTTCTGTGGACCTAGTGAGCAGGTAAGGCCAAGCTCTGACTCTGAGGAGGCCTGCAACTCTGAAGACAGCCCCACCTCTAAGAAGGTCCCATCCCCAGAAGGGACCTGCTCCCCTGGGAAAGGTCTGTCCCTGGGGAGAGCCTTGTTTGGTCATGGTGTCCTGATCCCATTCTTACATTCCTGACAAGGCCGTAGTGTCAGTAAGTTGTCATGTGCACGCTGGCAGGTCTCTATCCTGTGGGCATGCTGAACTGGGGTCCCTTGGAGGGGAGCAGGTGAGCTGCTCCTAGCCTGACATCTGTTTCTCTACTGGCATTGTCTGTAGACTAGGTGGGCAGCTTCCCCCTCTAGCAGTTAGGATGTCTGGAATTCCACCATTAGTCATTCTGCAAGGCCCACGGGAAGCCCTCAGAAGAATTGAAGGTTTGTTTGAGAAAGCACATTTATTTTCCTGAGTTAAGTACTTCTTTGTCCATCACTGTGGAAGAGCCAGCAGCAGCCTGTGGAATGACCCAGGGCCCAGAGTATTCCCAAGGCTGCCATCCCTCCCGGAGGCCGAGAAACTAGTTCACACATCTAGACCAACTCTACCCTGGGGGCCTCCTTACCTGTCTGGGACATTGGCTGAGAGTGAGCCTAGGAACCTGTGGGCAGGGGTCCTAGTGGCAGTGTGGTCACCCTGCTGCCCAGCCTGAGAACAGTATAGGTTGGGAGGATGGGCTTTGGATACCCTCCCTGTGCCACCGTCTTCCTGTGACTGTACCCCACAGAGGATTCCATAAGGCTCCCTGAGTATACCAGGACAACAGTTAATCTTACAGGCTTCGGAATCTGAGGGGCCTGTGGCTCAGTGCTAGTCACAGAGACAAAAGAAGCCCCTCTTGCTGTGGCTGTGGCCACTCTGGATTGGAGAGACCCGAGACTGTAGACCTTGTGCCTGGAGAACTCTGCTCTGGTCTTCCACTACAGAGACCCACCGTTGGTTGCCTTAGGAAGGGTCTGTGCAGCTTCTTGGTGACTGTGGATAGAGGCAGGCCCCACACCATCTTTCCTTGGGAGACAAACTCTGGGAACGCAATGCTGGCTCTTCTCTTCCAACTTCCAACCATAGTAGACACTAGAGGGTTGGACGTGAGACGGGGATGGGAGCTTCTCACTTTGTACATTAGTTGCCCCTGCCTCCATTGCTGGTGCATTGAATTGCATGCTCAGAGTTCTTGGTGCTACAGGGTCAAGAGGTGAGGTATGAGCAGTAGTGAGAGTACCCTGTCCTCCTGCAGGTTCCAGGCCCTGACTCCCTTACTCTGGCAGATGACAGCACCCACAGTCTAGACTTTGTGTCCGAGCCCAGCCTGGATCTCCCAGACCACGGGCCTGGTGGTCTGCACCCTACCTATCCCCCTTCCCCACCCCTCAGTGCCACTGATACCCTCTCAGGTGCCTTACGCTCCCTGAGTCTCAAGGCTGCCAGCCGGCGGGGTGGGGACCACATGACCTTACAGCCACTGCGCCCTGAAGGTGGGCCCCCCACCCCCCACCGTGGTCTCTTTGCTTCTCATGCTCTGCCCAACCGAAATGGCAGCCTATCCTATGACAGCCTACTTAACCCTGGCTCACCCAGTGGCCACGCACGCCCCACACACCCCTCTGTTGGCATGGCCGGCTACCATTCGCCCTACCTGCACCCTGGGCCTTCAGATCCGCCGCGGCCCCCGTCCCGCAGCTTCAGCCCTGTGCTGGGTCCCAGGCCCAGGGAGCCCTCTCCCGTGCGCTACGACAACCTGTCTCGGACCATCATGGCCTCTATCCAGGAGCGCAAGGACAGAGAAGAGCGTGAGCGGCTGCTGCGCTCCCAGACTGACTCACTCTTCGGCGATTCTGGTGTCTATGACACACCCAGCTCCTACAGCCTGCAGCAGGCCAGTGTGTTAGCGGAAGGGCCCCGTGGCTCTGTGCTGCGGTATGGCTCCAGGGATGACCTTGTGACTGGGCCTGGCTTCGGTGGTGCACGAAACCCTGCCCTGCAGACATCATTGTCCTCACTGTCCAGCTCCGTGAGTCGGGCACCTCGGACGTCCTCCTCCTCCCTACAGGCTGACCAGGCCAACAACAATGCTCCAGGACCCCGGCCTGGCAGTGGTTCACACAGGTCACCTGCCCGTCAGGGCCTGCCTTCCCCACCAGGCACCCCCCAATCGCCCTCCTACACAGGCTCCAAGGCTGTTGCCTTCATCCACACGGACCTCCCGGACCGGCCACCCTCACTGGCTATGCAGAGGTGAGTGCCCAGAAGTGTAGATGGGTTTCTTCATGCAGGACCCCCTGTCACCTGGTTCTCCCAGCTTATCCTGGAGACCCGTGGTTGTCTCTAAGGACAGTGCAAGGTGGGTAGGCCTTACCTTGCCTTCACGGCTCCTAGTTTCCCCTGTTTGGGAATGTCTGGCCCTGACTTTTGTGTGGGGACATACACATTTGCATGCTGAGCCAACACAGGCGTGGCTGTGAGCCCTCCCGGAACTCGCTTCACGTGGGTCTGTGGCCTTCCAACTCCCCAGGTTTTGACGTATGTTCAGCATGCTGAGGCTGAGGGATAGTGCCTCAACATAACTGATCTGTAGAGAGCATGCTGCCACAGACGACAGCTTAAAAATGGGGAAGGGCAGGTGGGACCTAGGCACCTGAGCACTGCTTTCATTGTTTTGGTCTCAGGTGAGGCCTGAGAGGAAACCCCTGTTTAGGCTATGTGGCTAAAAGGGTCTGTGGGTCATGCCCACCTGTGCAGGAGCCTATTTGGTTTTTTTCAGGAGTGATTTGTTAGGGAAACTAGCTACAGTTCCCTCAGGGGAATAATAGTAGCTCTGGACAGGCCAGAGGATAAGAATTCTACCCCTCATTTTCCTGAAAGGCTGGGGAAAGAGCTACGAGTCCACTACTGGGCTTCCTAACCTCAAGCCCTGTGGGCAAGGTAGGGCCCAGACACTCAGGATAGCTGCTCTTTGGCCTATCCAACTGGGAGAAAGCAAGGTGCCCATGAGGATGAAAGCAGTTCTGGCAATGTTTGTCTGTTCCGTGACAGCACAATCCTAAGGTCAAGGACTGCCCAGGGCCTAGGACACAGGGCTCCAGTCCATATCTGCATGTGTCCTATCGCCTACTGTCCCGTGTTCACTGTGTGTGCATGTGTGTGTATGTGCTTGTTTTGATGCAGGGATCACCCTCAGCTGAAGACCCCCCCAAGTAAGCTTAACGGGCAGTCCCCGGGCATGGCCCGTCTGGGGCCTGCTGCCAGCCCCATGGGGCCCAACGCCAGTCCTGCCCGGCACACGCTGGTTAAGAAGGTGTCCGGCGTGGGTGGGACTACGTACGAAATCTCGGTGTGAGAACTGGCCACCACTCATCTGCTGTGATTCCACGGGGACCAGGACCCCCACAGTAGCTCCCCAACCCCATCAAGTTCTCTGCCCCAGGGAGAGGAGGCTACCCAAGCCTGGTGTGGACACATCAACAGGAAAGAAAGCCCTGCCTCCACGAGCTTGTGCTCCGGCTTCTGCCTGCTCATCCACTTACCTCCTCACAAGGGCAGCTGGATCCACGGCTGTGGGCTGTGATGGGGACCCGGACTGACTCCATCAGCCAAACTCAGCCCTGCACCCTGTTGCCCTCATTCCCCAAGGCCAGCCCCGACAGTCCCACGGGCCCACCCACTCCTGTCTGGATGAGTTGCTGCAGCCCTGTTCTCCCAGCTGCTCCCGATACATGGCCTTTCACTGACCTAGCTGGTAGCTTGTTGCTTGGCAAGGCCTCTGCTTTGCAGGGAGCAAAACCCTGGCCTGCTGTGGGTTGGGATGGACAGAAGGACGGATGGACAGATAATCCAGCTGTAGCAGGGGTCCTAGCTCCCTCTGTTCTGTCTTGCCTGGCTGGTGGGTTTATGTCCCTGTGTCTGTATGCTGTGCTGCCGTGCCACGTCTGATGTGTTAGTGCCCGGCTGCCACTGTTCTTCATCAAAGCCTTAACTTCTGCTTTATGCTCTTGTGGGGGGTGGGGGGATGGGCCAGAGCAGAGAGGGGGCCAGATGCTGCCCCAGGGAATAGTGGGGCCTAGAGCCCCCTCCCTCCCTCTCAGGCCTTCCCTGCCAAACTGGAGAGTCCTCACCCCCAAGCATACAGAGTTCCCAGCACTGGCTTGGCTAGTGCCGCTGGAAAGCACATCAGGGAGGGGTCAGTTCTCCCCCTGGCGTCAGGGACCCGAGTAAGCACATGGCAGCGTCCGCTTGCATTGTGTATGTTCTATGTTTTTATATTTACATCTATATATCTATAATTTTATTAAAAAAAGGAAAAACCATTTTGATCCTTTCCTTGGGCAAGGCTATGGCTGTGGGTGCAGGGTGGGTGTCAGGAAAGGGGTTGGCCAGCTGGCGCAGTGTGGCACATTTCTATTGGCCATTTCTGCCGGCAGGTCAGGTCAGGGCTAGTTGGTAACAGACCTCCTGCTGGTAAGTGCAGAGGCCTCTTAGCCCAGTCTGTGTCATGCTGGACAACAGGGTGTTTGGTGAAAGGTTAGGACCACAGCTGCCTCCTAGGACTCCAAGCTACCAAAAGGGCTTGGAGCAGGTGCAAATGGAAAGTGCGCATGGGGCCAACATCCGGCTGAGAACCCTATAAAAATGACTGTACTTTCTAGAATATACTCTCTTCTGCCATATGCCAAGTGAGTGCCAGAAATTCATGTTTTTCTGAGCTGGGGTTCAGAGCAGGGCTGGAAAGGCCTGGGGCAAGGTCCAGTGTTTCAGGGAGGGATTTTCAGACTCGGGAGATGTCCAGAGCCTTGGGGAGGAGGGGCTCATAGCTGTATCCCCTGCTGACCTCCACCTTTCTGCTTCTCTCTCACACGGACCTCGGCCCACAGGGGGCGAATTGGCACCTGTAGCCGTGGATGGGGGTGGCGTGGTCCTCCTAGGGGGACTCCCGGCCTGCACCTGTGCCACCTCGGTCATCCTGAGGATCACCCGCCGCTGCGGGCCCCCTGGAGCGTGGCTGCCGGGGCGGCCCCCCGTGGGACCATTTGTCGGCTACATTCCGCTGCATCCAGCCTTTTCCCCAGCTTCTCAGGTCCCTAATAGAACACTAGTAGGTGGCTCCAGGGCTGTGGACAACCTGCTGGGGACCCAGAAGACCAGGCTGCTACAGAGCTTGGAGTGGGGATGGATGTAGCCTGGAGATCCCTGTCCATTCCCTGTCAGCCAGCCACATCTTGACTTAACGGTCTGCTAGGGCCCATAACCCCGTGTCCAGGTGACCTCAGGAAGAACCCCCACCTGCTGCAAGGGTCCAGTGCCCTACTGGGGGTGGCCCCAGAGCTACTGGGAACCAGCATGACCTTCACCCCAACCTCCCTACCCCTTCCAAGCACTTTAAACCACTTCCTCCAGGGAGTCCAGGCCTCTGTGGGTTGGGCTGGGGTGGGGGTCTCAGGTCACTGCAGGTTACTGCACCCCTCCACTCCACCCCAAGCACATGAACAGATGCCTTAAAGTCCTGGAGCTGCCAGCCAGCCTGGTGGACCATGGACCCGGTCCATCCGTCTCTGCCTCTTGCCTGCTCTGACCCCACCTGGGTCTTCTGTGTCCCAGGGTGATACCTCTGGAAATAACCAAGCCTGTGGGCCTGGATGCCCATGGGGGGAGAGCAGAACAGAACCCCTGCAGGCCCCCCTTTCACACAGGGGCCCTGTCCTGGGATCACTTCTGGGCAGCAGTTCTGAGTCTCCCACTTGGGGACATAGATCTACAAAGCTGTTGTTTTTCTGTTCTACAGGATTTCCCTCTCTCAACTTCCCTAATAAATTTTTTTCTGTGCTTACCTCCATGGCACTATCCAGTAGTGTGAATTCCCCTTATTTTAGCCTTGGAGAGAGCCAGGAGGCTGAGTTAGACAAGGCCCATTGCTTGAGGGGTTGATAGCCCCGGTCAGCAGATTCAGGGCTCTGACTTGTAAGGTCCTTGGGAAGGTCTGGTCCAGAAGAGCACCAAGGGTGCTAGGAACTCCCCAGCTGTCAGCTTTTAGGGAAGACCATCCTGCCACGCCCTCAAGCTGCAGGACCCTTTGTGGAGAAATACCCTTGGGACCAGACAGGGGCCCAACACCGCAATCTGAGGCAGAGACCCCACCACCAAAACCCTACCACCAGACCAATGGAGTGCCTCAGAAAGGCTCCAAACCTCTGGCCCCCAAAGCCCCGGTTTCCATGGAAACAAGCTTACATGCAAAGTGTGTCATGACTGTATATCCAGCTGCAGGACCAGCCCTCAGGACCAGCCCCTCCTCCACCCTTCTCTGCAACTCCTGGTGGGGACTGTGTGCACGGGTGCTGGAGGCAGGGGCCAGTAAGGCCCCCGGGCCCCTGGGGCAGGACCAGCCACCTGGCCTCCTTGCTGGTGCTGCTGGGCTTCCAGTCTAGAAAGGCAGGAAGTCGTCCACTTCGAGGCTCAAGAAGGGACTCAGTAGGGCCCTGAGCTTCCAGACGGCGGCTCGGCTCAGCAGGGGTGGTACCAGCCCCTCGAAGGGTGCAGGGTCCACCACGTACACGTAGGCCGCTGTGCAGGCCAGCAGAGCGCCCAGCAGCAGCCTCAAGGCCAGCAGCCTGCAGGTGGGCGGTGGCAATTAAGGGGTAGGGAATGCCCATGGGGATGATCCTGGGGGGACCGGGTTCTGCCCAGAGTGTGACCTACCAGAGCTGGCCCTTTAGGCCCTCGGAACATCCCAGCTGTTGCCTGCCTTTCTGTCGGGGAGGGGGCTGGGTCAGAGCCTGTCCTCAGTACCTTGGGGGTCCCTGGGGGAGGGCAGGTCCCTAGACTTGAGATGCTCACAATGAACAGATTCCATTGTGGGTTAACCCAGCTGTGTCCCTGTTTCCCCTCCCTTCCCAGTGCTAATCTCTTAGAACCATTGGGCTCTAGCTCTGAGACCTGGTCCTTGAAGTCCATTTCCCAGAATCTCCCTAGCAGGACCCGGAGTGGGGACTTACCTCCGTGCAGGACATCTGCTGCTTTCTGGCCTGAGTGCGGCAATGGGCCCTCTCCCTGGAGGAATCACACTGTCAGGATCGTGCAAACCCTTGTCCCCAGCCTGGCACCACCCCTGCTATAGGACTGGATATCAGAGAAGGGGCTTCGCCCAGGGTCTCCACATCACCCCAGAATCTCCAGCTGAATGTCCTCCATCTGATCTAACACGCCCCGGATGTCCTTCTTGAGGTTCTAGGAGGCAGAGGAAGTGAAACCAGCCTTCTGTCCTTCCACTGCCTCTTGTGTCCATCATCTCCACTGTGGCCCTCTGATGACCTACCAGGAGCCCAGTGGCCTGGTTGTTCAGAGCCATGTGCACCTCAGCCACACCATCCCACACCTGGGGACAGAGAAATGGAGTCTGCACCACACTCAAGAAGCAAGGCGTAGCAGGAGCTCCCTCCCACCACAGGCCAAACAGGCACCTCAGTAATGGCCATCTTCTTCCTCTCAAAGGACAGCCGGATCTGTTGCAGCTCATTCTGGATGAGGAAGAGTAGTGTGGGCACAAGAACCTGCTCCTGATCCCCAGGCCAAGCCCCTCTCCCCAGGGCCCACCTGGGACTGTTGCACAAAAGACTCTTCCCCCTGGCAGAGTTGCACAGGTGCCCTGTCTTCCAGGGGCCAGGTGCTGGCTGACTCAGGGGACTGTGGGTGAGCCCCCAGGCCATGCCCAAGGCTGTGGACAGCTGGAGGTGCTGCTGCATGGGTCCGGGGCTGTGTGCATCCACTTACCCAGGCCAGGGCTGTGCAGCTTGAGTGGTCAGCACACAGAGGCAGGAACTGCTCCCTGGGCCCCAGGAGGGCTCCTAGCTGCTCCCGAAGGTCCTGGTTCTGCCTTTTCTAGGGGTGGGGGACAGAGAGATGGGGAGCACCTGTTCTGGTGGCCTGTGGGTGGGCTGGGGCAGGGGTCCTGAGGAGCAGTGTGTGCACGTTGGCCCATGGGCTGCACTCACCAGGCTGTGGTTCTCCTGTTCCAACTGCAGAAAGGATTGTTCCGCAGACCCCAGCTTCTGGCCCTGAAGGGGTGTGGGAGCTGTCTTGGGTGAGGCTGTGGCCTCTCCTTCCAGAGGCCTGGCTGGGCATGGGCTGGGTGTTGGGGACCCTGTCTGCCCAAGTGGCTCCTGCTCATGCCCCGGGTGCAGGGACCAGCCCCATTCCTACCTCACCCTCCACTTCTTGTCTGGACTCTGCTGGCTCTCGAGCTCTCTGCTGCGACGTCGCTCCTTCTTCACTTGACAGAAACATCCTACGGGCCTCTCCTCCTACTCTGGATTCTCCTCCCCGTGTCCCTGGAGCTAGGAAACTTCTGGAACACTCTACTGACTGGGTGACCTGATGGGGCATCAGACAGGGCCACCTTACAAATCCCTGACAGGGCTGATCCAGGCATCCTCCATGGCTTCTTGAAACTTGGGCTGAGGGACACTGGGGGTGAGAGTGTCCGCAGGGTCCCAGGGGTTTTGGCCCTTCCATTCCTCCCTGTGACCCCTTCCTGACCCCAGGTCCAGGCTCCGGCCTGGCTGACCTGCCACTCTCTTTGAGGGCACTTTAGATGTCACTCTGGTTCACAAATCTAGCCAGGGTGACAGTCACAAAGGCCTGGGTACAGCCAAGGAGGTCACAATGGGCCGGGGCTAGGGCTAGGGCTGTGGCAGAAGGCAGGCTAGTGGGCCACTCCTACCTCAGTCCTGTTCCCACTGTCCCTGAAGCCCCCGAGACTACATCTTTTCTCTGTGTGTGGAGGAAAGTTCACGGTGCCCAACCAGTCTCAGAAGGCTGGCTCTGGAGAAAGCTGAGCCCTGGGAAAAATCAAGTGTGGCAGAAATGGCGGCTGCCCCTACCCCACGGTCAAACCTCTCTAGGTGGGGAGGGCAAGGTCATCATCACCCCACCCTACTGATTATGCCGTCAGGGCCAGTCAGGTTGCCAGTAACCCTGAGCCCAGGGTTAAATCAGCCATGCTATTGTCTAAGTTTAGAAACAGGAATGGCTAACAGGACACCACACAGGTCTAGAGTCCTTTACTCTGACTTGAGGGCTGGAATGCCACTCTGAGGATGTTCTCTGCTTCCATGAGCTTGAACCCAGTCCAGAGCCTTGAGGGCCCTCTCTGACCCCAGAGGCCCTGGCATTCCATGCTGACAGATGTCTTGCTTAGTGCTCGGTGGCCAAGTGGCATGCTTTATTAGCAGTGCTGGAGATGCAATCTAGGGTCTCAGGTACAAGGCAAGCATTTCATCCCTGAGCTTCTCCTCAGCCTAGATGATTTTTTTTTATTCTTAATAGTTAAAATATTTTTATTCATCTCTCTGTCTCTGTCTCTGTCTCTCTCTCTTTCCTGTGTGTGTGTGTGTGTGTGTGTGTGTGTGTGTGTGTGTGTGTGCACATGCACACAGGGTCCAGAAGAAAGCGCTGGATCCCATGAAACAAGTTACAGGTGATTGTGAGCCCCTGCTGTGAGTACTGGGAACTGAATTCTGGTCCTCTGCAAGAGCAGCAGCTGCTTTTTAACTGCTGAGCCACCTCTGCTACCCCATGGATGTCCCATGTTGGGTGGGACATCTCATAGATGAAATCTCTTCTGCTTTTTCCAGTTGTTTGGAGCTCCCAGGCAGATGTTGGGTCTCTTTGTGTCTTTGATATTTGTATGTCAATTCCTTTAAGTCCCAATGCTCCCTTAATTTAAAATTATTTATTTTGTGTGTATGTAACTTACTTATTTGCATTTTATGTGTATGTGTGTTTTGCCTGCTTGCATGTTCGCTGTGTGCATGCCTTATGTCCATAGAGCCAGAAGAGAGTGTCAGATGTGATGTTCATTGTTTTGTTTGAGACAGAGTCTCCGACTGGGACCCGGAGTGCTCTGATTAAACCAAGATAGCTGGCCAGGCAGCCCCACTGCCCTGGGATTACAAGTGTGAGCCATCACACCCAGCTCCTTACAAAGCTTCTGGGGACCAGGCACCAGTGGCAAGCGCTTTGTCACTGACTGAGCTCTCTTAGTCCTCATTTATACACAGCCTTGTGCCACCTAATGATGGGGTACGTTCTGAGGAAATTGCCAGCAGGTAATCTGTCATTCTAAAGTATACTTGTGTAAGCCTAGATGGTGCCATTTCCTACACACCTGGGCCACATGGGACCTGGGTGTGAGAACCCACCGCTCCTGCACTGCTATAGGGTGTCCTCGGGAGGCGCACGGCACAAGGTGTCAGAGAACCGTTCTCATGGAACTCAGCCGCATCTTACAATAAATTACACATACAAAGACCACACTAAAGCAAGAGTTTCATATAGTAAAAGCGTAAGGGATTAGCATAGCCATTTATTGTCATCTTGCAGTGTTGGGTTCTGCGCCTTGTATGTCTGCACTTTATTCATCTGTCAGTTCAGTGGGAGTTGTTCTTGCTGTCTCCACTACAAGGGTGAGGGATATAACAAAGCAATGCCTACAACAGAAGTAGTTGATGTGAGTTTTTCATTACCACCATTTATTCATTTATTTATTTATCTATTTATTTATTTATTTATTTATTTATTTATTTATTTATTTATTTATTTATTTATTTATTTATTTATTTATTTATTTTAGCAGTGATGGGGATGGAACCCAGGGCTTTGCACATGATAAGCAAACATCTACCATTTGCATTTTCAGTTCTTGCTATTAGATATTGTTATGGGGCCACATGTGACCTGTAGTTGACCAAAGTGTTAGGTAGTTCATGATGGTCTTTATATATATATATATATATAAAGATATATATATAAAGATATATATCTTAAATTTTTTATATTAATTACAGTTTATTTACTTTGTATCCCAGCTGTAGCCCCCTCCTTCATTCCCTCCCAATCCCACCCTCCCTCCCTCATCTCTTCCCTGTGCCTCTCTAAGTCTACTGATAGAGGAAGTCCTCCTCTCCTTCCATCTGACCCTAGCTTATCAGGTCTCTTCAGGACTGGCTGCAATGTCCTTCTCTGTGGCCTAGCTAGGCTGCTCCTCCCTTGGGGGGGGGTGTCAAAGAGCCAGCCACTGGGTTCATGTCAGAGACAGTCCCTCTTTTGGATCCTGAGCTGCCATGGGCTAACTGAGCAGGGGTTGTAGGTTATATCCATGCATGGTCCTTGGTTGGAGAATCAGTCTCAGAAAGGCCCCCTGTGCCCAGATATATTTGGTCCTTGTGGAGCTCCTGTCCTCTCCAGGTCTTACTAACTCCCCCTTCTTTCATAAGATTCCTTGCACTCGGCCCAAAGTTTGGTTATGAGTCTCAGCATCTGCTTTGATACACTGCTAGGTGATGGTCTTTTTTTGACATTGAATTTCAGTGGTCATATTTTTAATTGCTGAGGTGTTACTGTTGGCCCCTGGATACCTCTTCTTTTTTCAAAGTATCCTTTTCTCTTTTCAGGATACAGTGGTTTGGGGGAAAACAGATCTTTTTCTGATTACATTTTCTCTTTTCCCATATGGTTCTTTGGTTCTGTTTTTCTTTTGGTTTGCTCTTGAGACTTCCCAGCAGACACTATTCTAATAAAAACCTATCCAAATTTCCTTTTGTCTCTGTTTATAAAGGAGTTGAGAAAGCGAATAGGTACTTTTTTTTTTTTAACTGTAGGTCCAGGTCTGAGAAGGAAGGCCTCTTGCCACACATCTCCCTACTCCAGCTCTGATGTCTGGAATGAAGACTAGACCTAGGGAGTTTGCCAAGATAATTCTGTTGACAGCTGCCATAATCATTACTGGAGTACACACTTGCTCCCAGCTAGTCCCCAGTTCCCAGAAAATTGTATCCCTGAGTTAGCTCTGTGTCCCATCTTCAGTTTACTGAAGTCCCTTTACAGATAAATGGCCTGTCTCCTGTTGTCTTGTAGACCTGGAATGCAGACCCTCAGGAGCCACTGATAACCTGTGGCAGAGGAAGCAGGGCATACCACAGTACAGCTCAGTCTGGGCCCAGCTGGCCACACTACCAGCTCTGCATTTTTCCAGGATGGGCACATCTGTTCACTCTGTACAGGCAGAGGCTGGCAATCACACAATAGGAAGAGCCCCGAGTTGCCTCAGCATGTCCGAAACTACCCAGCAGCTGCCTACTCAGGCCCCTGGAGGGTCTTCCAAGCCCCCTGCCTGTTTGTTCCTCTCTGGGGTTTCATGGTTACCAGGATATAATGGCCTCAAAGGTGGGGGCCCTTGGATTGCATTTGGCATGAGGTGGCTGTGGTTAGGGGTGAAGGGGCCCCAGCAAAGACCTCAAGCAGTGATTGTTGGTGATGGTGTCTTCATCCTGTGTTCTGTATCTCAAGCCTGGCAAGTGCCGTAGATACACAGAGACTCCTATCTTGTGTGACTACAGTACTACGCAAAGGCTATAGGCTAGGGTCCTCAGGTCACAATCCAGGCGCCCGAGTTGGGCTACAGTTGCTGAGCAGCTGTGGAAGTACCAAGGGCACCCAGATGCTCATATGCTGAGACCCTAGGGTGCCTACCTTATCCCGGAACCCCATATTCTCTGATCACCTTACCTTTGTTGGGCTGTGCTCTATCTGGAAGGCTGGTTTCTCTCAGAGCCAGACCTGAAGATATCTCCCCTCTCTCTATGGTCCTTGTATGGTCTTGAGCTCCAGAATGTCTGGGGGATGGGGGAGTCTAGAAGGCGAGAAGAAGGGTGGGTCTGCAGCACAGCAGCCTCCCGCTTGGGGCATCAGCTGTGCTAACACGTGTTCAACACCCTGCAAATCAGTGTGTTGGGTTGGGGTGAGGGTCTGTGTGGAGCCCCCGCTCCATGCAGGAGAAGGGGCTGCGTCTGAATTGGGTGGGGGCCCCGGACTGATGCAGAGATTCAGCCACACAGAAAGTGTGGGAAACTGGAGTGTGTTTCGAGGCGCTAGAGTGGCCCCAGTCCCTGTTGCTAAGCAGCACACTTCCCTGGACACCAGTTACCATGGCAGCCGCTTCCTGCCCATGTTGCCATGACATCCAGATGGCCTTGAGGAGCCTGGAGTGGTGGTAAGGGGCTGGCTACCCAGACACACTCATCTCTCCTTGGCTGGTGCTTAGGGGACACTGAGAAGAGAACAGAGGAGAAAAGGTTGTGCAAGCCAAGCTTTGTCTACAGCTGATCTGGGATGAAGACAGGGGCCACATGGACTGATTTTACTCTGCTCACATTCAATGTCCCATGCTCATTTCAGGGCCTGAGTAGAACTCAGAATCATAGAGCCACCACACCCCTGAAAGTTTCTCACTTCTGTGCTTTTAACCCAGGCTTCTGGCCCAGACCTGCCCAGTCTGTTCTCTCCACTTGCAGCCCCAGAGCACCCTGTGTAGGACTGAAGGGTCCTAGCAGACCCTGGGTGAATGTGTCTGGGGCTTTGCAGGCATTCCTGGGACAGCCTTGGAATTTCCTTCTTTCACATGGGAGTCAGGCCACTCCTTTCAGCTTCCTCCCAGGACTTAGGCATGAACTCACCTTTGCTCTGTAAGAAATGCAAGGTGACACTTGGCTCTGAGCCACGGCCTTAGACCTCCCAGCTGTTCTTAGACTCATAGCCAGAGGGGCAGATAAAGGATGAGGTGGTCTGGGGCCAAAGGGTAGGGCCTGCTCCTGGCAAGGTAGACACTTGCTTCTGAGAGCTGAGTGACCTCCTTTGCGGTCCCCAGTCTGCAGGGGTGGGGTGGGGGTGCAGAACAAGAGGAGAGCTGGGTCCTGGGACCATGGTGTGGGCAAAAGAAGGCTGTAGAACTAGGCATGTTGGTTCATGCTTATGTGTGTCAGGATGGCGTAAGGCTAATGCAGGAGGATTGCCATGAGTTTGAGATCAACCTAGAATACACAATGAGATCCTGTCTCCGTGTCTTAACCCTCAAAAGAGGCCACTAGGAGGGCTGGGTTCTCGAGGTCCTTCTGGGGATTCCCAGTTTCAGAGGTTAAAGTTATGGGTGTGTGTGTGTGTGTGGAAGGCACACCTTGGGCTTCTCAGTGCCCAGCGTGCCCTTGGTGCTTCCAGGATGTGTGCAGTGACAGGATATTTGTCTCTGTCCTCTCTGGACACCACTGCTCACATTTTTTAAATTTAAGAATCAGAAAGATAACAAGAATTCTAAAGAAAACCTTCCTGTGGATGGCACAGTCTCAGTAGATCACCACCGTTCTGGGATGTTGAGGATTCTGAGGCCTCGGGCTGGGAGGTGGAGGCCGCCATGCTCCTGTCTCCAGGGCTCCAGGAGGTTGCTGGGCTAGAGCGAAACATGACAGCTCTGCTAAGCGGAAGATCTCTCTCCTTCCTGAGGAGTCACATCCCTTCTCTCGTCACTTCCAGGTGGACAGTGGCATCAAGAAAGTCAGCGTAAATGACTGTTAGTCAGTACCGAGTTCCCCTTACCAGGAACCAGAGTCTGGGTTCTTGTCTCTCCTGTTCTGTCCTACCTGGCCCTACTCACTGGCCTACCTATCAGTGCAGGCAGCAGTGCCAGGATGTAAACTCCCAAGGCCTGTTTCTGCATCCTGACACCAGGGCTTTCGGGTTAAAGCGGGATCGTGGACAAGTGAAAGGTCACCTCAAGCTGACCCTCCCATACTGGTGCAGGCAGAGCAGAAGGGTGCAGTTCTTATACTTGTCACTAGATGGCACCTCAACCCTGCAGACCAGGCACAGGTCCCAGCGCCCAGGGCAGACAGCGGCCACTAGGAAACAGATGGAGATCCTGGGATGGAGCGGAGGCAGAGCTTGCACCCCAACTTGGATCTGTGGTTTCCATGAGGGATCTCCATGTGGCCCCAGCTCTCGCTGGTTTGCAGTCATTCTGTTCCCCACTGCTCACTTTGAATCAACATCCTAGACTTCCCCAGCACTGTCCAGGTTTCCCCAGCCTTCCTGTGGGACAGCTCTGGATTGGCTTTCCTCTGTCACAGGCCAATCACAGCTAGAATGAGGAGCCCCAGAGCTGTGTGAGCAGGACAACTCAGGATGGTCTCGGCTAGCATGTGGGAATGCTGTGAAAGCAGATCTTTGACGCCTTGGCGGACAGTGGCCCAGGAGTTCCAAGCTGTTCTCTTCTAGGAGAGTGGGGACCACCCGCTAGATGATGGGCACCCAAAGCTGTGACTCTGCCCTTGGTCTCAGGCAGAAGCCCTGGAGGCTGGACCTGGAGTGAGCACACAGTGCCCGAGGCTGGTGACAAGCCCTCATGGTGTACACATGTTCACTTGGGGGCTGGGGACAGGCCTTTGGGGAGTAGATGCAGGGGAGAGCCCATAGCCTACCCTGCTATTTGGCTGACCTTTATCAGGACCTTCAGCCTTGGCTCTACCCCAATCCATAGGGCCGAGCCAAAGGTCTGAGTCTTCCCTCCTGGGAAGGAATGGAGCTGTGAGGCGAGCCCAGCTCTGTCTCCAAGTAGGATGTCCCTTTCATTCGAGGACTCTAGTATGCTTGTGCCCTGTGCTGTGGTGCTGTGGTGCTGTGGTGGCTCCACATGGTCCCCACGGCAGGAAAGAGGCCGGCTGCACGCTGCTGTATGACCACGAGACTCCTTCAGAGCCTCCAGACGAGCCTTTGGGTGACAGAGCTTTATCAGGATGAGGGAGGCCTGAGTAGGGAAGGGGGATGGGGCGAGGGGCACATTTGCTAGTGTGGCACAGCCTGTGTGGTAATTCCTTATTGCACTCCACACCTGTTCCACCAGAGGGCGCTGCCAAAAGGCCACCGGCCCATTACCTGGGAGGAAGTCCTGCTTTACTAGCCAGAGTTCCAGGCTCCTGGTGAGTCAAGCCTTTGTGTGCCTAGATAGCAAAGATGGGAAACTGTTCTTTGAGGCACCCTTCCTTCCATCTAGAGAGCAGATCATCAGTTCATGCTCGGGCCCTCAGCTCTTCTCTGGCCTCTGGTGGTGGTGGTAGGGGGCTTCTCTGTTGAGCATTGTTGGCAAGTATATAAAGTTTATCCCTGAGCCTGGAGCCTATAGCCTCTCCTCCCTCAGCCATCAAGAGCCATGCAGATTTACCTGCCAGCACCGTGCCTGCCCCTGTTGCCAGTCCCCTCATTAGCCACAGTGCACCTGGCCAGCCCCGAGTGAGAGCACCTGCAGCAGCCTCTCAGCTGCCTGACTTTGAGACGTCATTGGACCAGGTGGGCCCTGGGCTGCCTTTAACCAAAGGGAAAGTATGAAGGGTAAATTCAGGCTTCGTTCTGCTGTGTCCCTCTCCTACTGTCTGGGTTTCCCCCTCTCGGGTCTTAGTCCTCCCCATTCATGCACATCCTGCTCACTGTCCTCCTCAGAGTATTGCCCTCCTACCTGCTGCTGCCACCTCTGCCTGGGTCTCCGGCCTTGCTTTCTCCGGCTCCCTGGGTCAAACTCCCTAGAAAGCTTCTGGGCTGGGGTTTCAAACTTGTTTTTTTTGGAGGGAGAATGGGCTAAAATGGTCCTTCTGCTACCTCCCACAACCTCATCCAACCAGCCAGCTGAGGATCTAGCTACCCCACCACCCACCCACCCTATGGCTAGTGGCTGCCTTCCCACTCAAGCCAGCCAGGGGAAGCCACCAGGCCTCCTGGGAGGCAGCAGCATCTTCTCACTGAACCCTGTATCAGTGATAAAGGGCAGTGTCAGTGCCTCGTTCATGTGCCAGAAGCTGCAATATGAGAGAGATGTTTAATTTATCTCAGGAACTAGGCACGAGTTATAAAAATGGTAATTTCTTCGAGATTCAATTACATGTTTTCATTGTTACCCTGGTAATCAAGGAAAAGATTTTTAATGATAGGCTGGAAGATGGGACCAATCTTGGAGGGAGGATGGGGCAGGAGGGTCCCTGATTAGGGACCAGGACAATGTCTATAGGCAAGTGGGGCCAAGCTACCTCCTGTATCAGTCCCTACAGCTGCCTGGGTTTCCAGTCTCCCCTCCTGTCGGTGAACCCACCTCTGCAGAACGTCAACCAGCTATCTCTGCGGCCTCTGCAGGAGCAACCAGGGGCTCCTCAGTGAGGGGCTGGAATCTGATTTTTTTTTTTCCCTAAGTGATGTCTCAGCTCTAAATAACAGCTCCAGGATTAACATTGCTGGCAGCCAATGGTACCAGGTGATTGGAAAAGGGGTTTTATGGCCCCTTGGGTAAAATTGAACTTGCATCCGACGTGTGTTTCCAAGATGGGATTTTCCTCCTTAGCAATGTGGCACGTTCCACTAATTACAACAGCACTCCAGGCCACACATCACACACAGCGGACAGGCACTCATCGTGGCTGTGCCTATGCCACCTGGAGATCAACGGTGGCTCAGCTACAGGAGCCCAAATCTCTCGATGACCTTGCGTCTGGCTCTGGAGGAATCGACAGTGTGGTCGGAAGAGGAGAGAGCAAGGAGTGATAAAATGAGGGCAGCCTAACAGGACATGCCAGGGAAAACACATTTGAGGCTCCAAGCTTCTGGGGCTGCTTAATCTCATTGGGAACCCAAGGCCCCTCACCCATTTGAACTCAGGGTAGCGCCCCGGACGTGCTACACTGGGACCTGGAGTCTTAGGCTGATGGTGGACTGGGCACATCTTCTTCTGGGCCCTCCTACATGGTCTCCAGGCTGTCCTAACTCTAGCTCCCTCAAACCAGTGCCAGGCTGGGCTCGACAGGAGCAGGCTCTATCTTTAGCCTGCTTTTGGGGGCTTTGGGCTGTGGTTGTCATCCTGTCACAGGGCACAGGGATGTGAAGCCACCTCTGAGTAAGCAGGGAGAGGCTCTAGGGCTTGGGTCAGAGTCTGGGGACAGAAGACAGGCCTGCTCTTTACAGAGACACAGCCACTACCACTGCCCCGCCCCAACTACTGTCACCATCCAGGGTTCACCTGGGGTTGCAGGGCAGATGAGCAAGAGTGAGCTACTACAGGCAACATTGCTGACATGCACCTTGTCACTGAAGGATGTAAAGCACCCTCTAGGGGTGCTAGGCAAATGGATTTGGGTTTTTTGTTTGCTTGTTTGTTTGTTTGTTTGTGACAGTGTTTCTCTGTGTAGCACTTGGCTGTCCTGGAGCTCACTCTGCAGACCAGGCTGCCTTCTAACTCAGAGAGCTGACTGCCTCTGCCTCCCAAATGCTGGGATTAAAGGTGAGCACCACCACTGCCTAGCTCCCTGCAAAGTCTGACTACTAGCTTCCAGTGAACCTGACAGGAGGAAGAGGAGGGATGGCTCCCAGTGTCCTGAAAGGGGACCTTCCCCAGAGTAATTACCTTCCATTTGCTTGCAGTAAATACTAGCCTATTCTCCCCCTTTCCAATAATTCCACTTATTTTTAACCAAGATTAAATATTCTTTCTAAGCTCAAGATACACTAACTGCCCTGTCTTAATCCGTCAGAGCTCTGTTTTTCCTATCAGCAGGGAAAGGCCCAGCCATTCTGGGAGGCAGAGAATGAGCTTGTCTGGGATGCTGAGTCTTTACCATCACTGCTGTGGCCATGAACATGATTACCGTACCACCATGCAACCTCCATCACTTCCAGCACTGCCATAATCTCCATCATTATCACCATCATCACTTGCACACAATATCTACCAGTCTTACCACCAGCATCACCATCACTTTTTTTTTTTTGTTGTTGTTGTTAGATGCAGTCTGTCTGTGTGCTCTGTCTCTCCTGAACTTGAACTCACTATGTAGACTAGATTGGCCTTGAACTCAGATCATCCTGCCTCTGCTTCCAGAATTCTCGGCTTAAGTTCATGCACCACCATACACAATTTACCTCCATCACCACCACCACAACCATCATCACCACCATCATTACCGTTATCATAAGCACATCACCATCATCATCACTATCGTCATCGCCGCTATGGCCACCATCACCATTGTGATTGGCATCATCGTCACATTCACCCCCATACCACCAGCCATCACCACCACCATCATCACACCACAACAGTGTCATCACCACAATCACCACCACCACAATACCATTCCGCACAAATCACCACGGCCACCACCATCTCTGTCATCACCACCTTCACCACGCCTCTATCTAACTGCTGTTTCCTCCACCACTAGCCACCACCCCCACCCCTGCTTTCTTCACAGCCATCATGGCCACCACTACCATCTCTCTGCCACCACCACTGGCTCACAGTTGTGTGACCATCATCATCCTTACTTTCAGCACATCTTCATGTTGCCGTTGTTCCTTTGTAGAAACCTCCATGATGCTTCAGTTGAAGGCTATCTAGCGTAGCTGTTTGTGGGAGCAGATAATGTGAGGAGGGCACAAGGATAAGACAGACCCGATTTTAAGAGACATTTTCCTCTGCCTCAGCGTCGGCCTAATAACTTTCTCCTCCTCCTTCTACCCCTCTTTCTCCTGTTCCTTCTCCTCTTTTCTCTTGAGATAAGTATCACTCTGTAGCCTGGCCTAGGCCTTCACTATATAGCTCTGAGACTCGCCTCACACTTGTAGCAATCCTGCCTCAGACTGCTGAGGACTGGAACTCCAGGCATGTGCAACCATACCTGGAAAAGCTGACCCAGTTTCTGGTACTGACCAGCTTATGGAAAGGAGTGGTGGGGTAGAGAAATGGGCAGAAGTGCCCAGATCTCTCTGTGTGCCCTTCGCCCCTCAGCAGCCTTTATCACTTCCATGGCCTCTCCAGAAGGATGTGCTCCTGGGGGAGCCTTCGCTGCATCAAGTTCACATGGGAAGCCCTGGTGCTGGGTCCCTGCCCTTGAGCTTCACTCTTCTGTTATCTAGTGAAACAGTGCTCACAGATGGTAGGCCACTAGGGCCAGAGGCCAGGACACTCATAGGTGGCCACCAAGCGTGCTTTGAGCCAATGCCATGAGGTCCTTTCTGGGTCATCTCAAGGAGGACAGGGGGAGGTGAGCAGGTGGCTGGGCGCCCTGTAGTGGCAGGCCACTGCTAAAATGTAGACGTCTCATTGGGATTCCCGGCCTGTCAGCCGCGGGCACAGTGGCATGTCCTTTCAGTGATGACCAGAGCGCACAGGGAGGAGCAGCCCTGGAGCCATGGCTTTGCTTTTGGGGACACTGGGATTCCAGGAAGCCAGGTTGAGCTGGGACGGCAGGGCTATGGGTAGCACCTCTCCCGTGACAGGCATTTTGCTATGTCTCACCCTTGCCTGCACTGGCAGCGGTGGCTGAGCATAGCAAAACACTGTGGAGTGGGGGGACCTCAGGCCCAGAGGAAGGGACTGGCACTAGGGCTCAGTTACCCCAGAACCCTGCTGGGGCCAGAGATGTGCTGATGGGAACTCAGCCAGGTAGACCCCCTGCAGCCAGGTGGCCCTAGCCTGCCTCACCTGAGCTGCACTAAATTTCTCTTGTGTTTGGGGAATATTATTAATTAAAAATCTTAAATCTTGGTGACATTCCCGGTGGCCAGATAATTAATACAAGAGCAGGTAATAATTGCTCAATGATTAATAACTGCATTTAATAGTTTTTTCTAAGCCATTCTAATAAAGAGAAAGTTAAATGAATGCCTATGGAAGTTGCTGATGCCCTGAGCACTCCAGGCACTGTGATGCTGTGGAGTAGAGGGTCTGTCTCCTGGCCACATTTGCTTCTAGGCCGTGAGCCAGGGGCTGCTGTGATTCTCGCTGGAAGGTGAGATAGGGTGCTTGTGCCCAGAAAGTTCGTTCTGAGCTAAGTGGTGAAGCCTGTCTCTTTCCTTGTCTTTGTTGGTCGTATGTGGCCCTGGGGTAGGCTCCACCGTTCCCCAACCCTACAGGCATCTTGAATCTCAAGGCTAATAGAGTGGTGCATCTTCCAACATTCATGGGCTGCTCCCTGCCCTTCCTGCTGCCATAAGCCCTTCTAGCTCCTGCCATGCTCTAGGTCTGTCCTAGGGCTATTACACCCACCATTTCTCATGTGTTGGAGGGATCCTGCTATTTGAGGTTGCAGTCCTCCAGGGCCTGATTGCCTCTCTGATGTTAGAGGACTGTCTCCCCCCAGCAGGGCCTCCTACTCTCTGCCTGACCTCACCTGGAGAGTGTCTTCAGGCACAGATGCCTCTAACCGTATCTGCTATATGACCTTTGGCGCAGTTCCCTGCTGGCATTCCTCTCCCTGTGCCTATAGGATAATTAAGTACTGTGTTCTCGTCCATAAGATAGGACCGTACTGCCAAATGCAAATCAAGCATCCTTGGGATTCCTAGCTCCAACCAATTATGTACACCCCTCCTGTGACCCTCCCACCCACTCCCCAAGGACTATATAGCCTTTGTTCACCCCAATAAAGTGGAGCTATCTCGCTGAAGCGGTTTCCAGAGGTCAATCCATCGTACTTGCAGGCCTTCCAAATCCCCACTGAGTCCCTTCTGCTCCCTTGTTCCTGAGAAGCAGTGGCCAACGACCCCAGGAAAGAGGGAATGCCATAATGTGGAGAGTTGCTCAGTGTTGCCCTAGTCCTGTGAGCTTTGTTGCCTGTGTGTTGCTCCACAGGAAGCCTTCACCTGAGGGAGAGGGCAGTTCTGGTGAGAGGGCTGGCACCCTGTTCCTGTGTCCACCTATTCTGCCAGCCGTGGACAACAGCTCAGAGTCTCCCAGGAGCTCACATTGGGACAGAATCCAAAGATCTGGAGCCTCTCCTGCCTTGCCTGGTCAGATATCTCTGTGCTGTCCTCCCTCTCACACCTCCTCACCTCCCCTGGATTCTGAGCAAGGCCATCCCTAGTCACCACACTTGTAAGAGGGATGACAGCCACTGTCTGTGGCTGGTGTCATTATGAGTCCAGAATAAACTGGCTAGTTCTGGGTGTGGGGAACAAAGGACCAGACTTTATACTCTAGAGATGCTGGGTGCTTACCCATGATGGGTCAGAATGGAGAAGGTAAATGCGTGGAAGGCTCCTGGATCACTGTGGGCTCAGCTCTTCAGTCCTCCTAGGATCTAGCCCAAGATGGCTCCATCAGTTCTAAAGTGTGAGTGGCATGTCCCAGAGGCCATGGCACTGCCCCAACCCAGTATTAATGACAATAATGACCATTTGGGCAGAATCACAGATGGGATAGCAATCAAAAAAGTAGACCTAGAAGCTCAGTATTCCACAAGATTCCAATTTCAAAGAAGAGACTGCTCCTGGGAAGGGAGACCTCCGAGTCTCCATGAACCAGGAAGGACAAAAGGTCCCAGTTCCAGCCATCACTCCTACTGTAAAGAGTCCTTAGGAAACAGCCCCAATGGCAGAGATGCCCTGTCCACAACCACCTCCTCTGGTCCAGAGGCCATCATCGCTGTAGCTATGGAAGCTATGTGGTGGTGACCTTGACACCTTGTGATGGGCACACAGGGTAGAAAGAAGTGATTTTAGGCTGCCCCACAGGGCTATTTTTTTAAGGGTTTAAATTTTTTCAAAGCAGAAAAGACACAGCTGGAGAAATAAAGGGCCTGGGGTGGTGACCCCATGAGAAGGGGCCTTCCTGTCATTCAGCACAGACAGTTCCCACAGGCCAGCCTGGTCTACAAAGCGAGTCCAGGACAGCCAGGCCTCTAGTACACAGAGAAACCCTTTCTCAAAAAAAACAAAAACCAAAGAAAGCGTGGGCCTAAGCCTGGCAGAGATGTTCTCCTCACAGAGCCCTGACCCTGTGGGCGGTACAGTGTCTACACTTCTACCTTCCCATGAGCCTCTGCCACCTGCTGGGGTCCTGGAGGTATCCTGCACCCAGAAGCTGGGAGAGAGCTGGTCCCAGTTCTTGCTCTATGTTGGGGCCATGCGCTTCTACCTCCTGTCTTACTTGCTCTGTTTATAAGGTGGTTTTGAACCAAGGGGAGGCACTGTCTCAGGTACTAAGGCTTTAGTTACCACGGGTCCTTAGAGCTCAGCCAGTCAGAGTTTGGCTCTCCCGCACCCCTACCACATCACGGCCATTTGAGGCTTGTGGAGCCTCTTCGCCCAGAACCCCCCTGCATCCTGGCAGTCCCTCCAGAGTCCTGATGCCTCCCCCACACTATTCCCCAGGGATCTGGGTGAGGGTAAATGATTTAGTGGCCTGTCTGGTTAGACCTCCTCATTAATAACACATTTTGGCTAACAACCTGCTCTCCTCCATGTCATTAACTGAGCCCTCCAGCTGTGGCAGGGGGACACTTGTGCCAGAGGCAGGGCTGCCCCCATATAGAGTCAGAGACAATCAAGGCTCCTGGGAATGCCATGAGAAGGCAGGAGTAGGTGGCTGGAGTAACAGCCTTCCCCCCAACATACACCACAGGGCAGCTGAGGCCTGGGAAGGAGTCCACGGCTCCCTCCTCATCCTGTCGCTGGTGAGCTGTAAAAACTCAGGTCAGGATGGTGACGGGGCATGGCACTGGGAAGGGGAGGCTCAGAAAAGGCTATCATGCAAGGTTCAGGCAGGAGGGATTTCAGCAAGCCCCTGGTGGTCCCAAGAGTGACTGAGTGGGGGGTACAAATGCGGAAATGTTCCAGTTGCTTCCAAGGAACCAACGGTGAGGGGGGCTTTGTTCCGGGGTGGGCTGCTCCCCCAGACCCCAACCCAACCACAGCTGCCTGTTGGTTCCTGTCTCATTGGGCCTGAGGACATGGACACTCCAGGGGACAACAGGGGAGTTCCAGATCTGGTCCCAAGAACCTTTGTGGGAAGAATTCAATTCTCACTATCTCTTTGTAGATGGCCAAGAGGAGCCCTCCACAGGGCAAGGCTGCAAAACTCCTAAGACTTAATTAAAATCAATCTCAAATTACTCACACAACATCGATTGGTGCCTCCACTGATGGGGAAAATATCTTCATGGGAAAGGCCCACACTACAGCATCCAGCGTTTGCCCCACTGGATGTGGGGGATCTGCCAAAGGCTGGCTGGTACCCCTGAGCCTCTGTCTCCTAGCCAAGATCCAGGGCTTTGCCGAAAAGGCCAGACCCCTTCCAGGAAGTGCTGGAAGCTTGCTGGTGGTCTTCTTTGTTTTTGACAAGTCTTCAAAGCCCCAGGCAGCTTTGAACTTGCTATGAAGCTGAAGATGGCCTTGAACTTCTGATTTTCCTGCCTCAGCTTCCTCATGCTAGGATGGCAGGAATGTCCCACCAGGCCCAGCTGTTGGCAGTGTTCTTGACATCTGTGAGTCTGAGGATGGCCAGTGTCAGCTATGCTCCACGGAGACTCCCTGCCCTTTTAGAGGCTGCAGTGGTGATCGTGCCCAGCAGCCCAAGTCTCCAGTAAGCTCCTGAAGGAGGAGACGGCGGAGGGTGGTCTTTTGCTCTCCCTCTTTTGCTCCTGTGGCCTTGGGGGACTTGAGAATAACCACTGTTAGCAACCACTGTGTACAAAGTAGCCTTTTGGGTTAACTCCCTCAGATCTAGCTCAGCAGGAGGAGAGAGGTGGCACATCTGAGTGGGAAGATGTTGTACAGTTCAGGAACAGCAGAGCTTCGAGCCTGTCCTGGGCCAACTCATCTGCTTTTAAGGTGACGTAAGGCCTTTCTCCTCAATGCAGCAAAAATTAAAACCTTGGGTGAGCTTTCTTTGCTCCTGATCATGGCAGGGTGCCCACAGCAGGCCTAGCTCCTTCCCCGCTCCCATCTGTCCTCTCTTCCCAATTCTATGGCATCCTCTGGCTTTGAAGCCTTGTCTTACCTCCTGTGACCTTTGCCCTTCATTGCAGCCTCCAGCTTCCCCCTGAGCCCTTGTGCTTCCTGGTGGCAGCTTTCTCTGGGAAGAATGGAGAGGTGAAGGGAGCAAGGAGGGCTTTGTCCCACCTGAGTATTTCAGGAGCTGTTGGTGGCCTGTGTGGTGATTGCTGACAGGCACACATCAGACAGCCTGGACGACACTGGTGATGCCGAGGGCCTCCCCTCTGCTCCTGAGCTCAGCTTCCTTTCAGGCAGGTCCGCGTCATGCTGAGTCTTCTGCTATTTTAATTAATGTACTGCTTTCCAGTGCCTAATTAAACTGCAGTTGCTCCGTGTCCAATAGCCAAACGTCCCATTAGATACAGGTTAATGCAGCCATCGCAACAGCAGTAGAATGAGCTTGTCACATCCCCGAGGAGGACACGAGTGCAGCCAGAGATGGCACAGCTCAGGTGTGGCTGCATAAGGACCCTGAGCCCACCTGGGGACCCCTCGGCAGACTACTAGCTGAGAACCGTGAGACTACCCGGCCCATTTGGCTCCAGGGCCACCCGGGGGCTCCACGTAGTGCTGTTCCTTTTGATTCCATGGGGGCAAAACACAGGCCACTTTCAGGAAAGTTTGAAATCGCAGAAATTAGAGATAAGCAAGTGAGGTCCTCCAGTCCTTAAGTGAGCTGTGCAGTGCCTTGCCTTGGGATACAATGAGGCTTGAAGTAGCTCTCTACTTGCTACAGAGGCTGGGACAAAGTCCTTGGGTGGTAGCAAGCACAAGAGCCAAACGGAAGAACCCCCGGGCTCTCATCAGTCAGCAGCTCCAGGCTGGGGTATGTACAGGGAGCTGGCTGGGGTTGGGGGCATGGTACCCCACTAGGTACCCCAGGAGTTAGGTTGCCCCTTCTGGCCCTTAGGAGCTCTGCCAAGAGGTAGTTCTTGTTGGTCACCCATAATCCTTCACCCATAGTCCCAAGTCAGTCCTTTGGGGCCGCAAGGACTGACCACCTTCGAAGGCTTTTTCTTTGTTCAGACAGGTAGGTATTTGACCCCTGCCTCAGCTTCCCTCAGTGGGCTTCCGGAGGCCATTTCAGGATGGTGTTTGCCTAGGCAGGGCACCTTCCCAGGACAGGTAAGCCTCCTTATTAGGCTGCTGGGCCCTGCTTTCCCCTACCTGCTTATGTCCCTATCTTTGGGACTGGGGCCATGTCCTCCTTGGCCCCGTGTACCCCAATCACAATCAGCTAAGACCTGTCTCAGGACAAGGTATGTGCTCCCAAACCTCCAATTGCTTCGGAATGCAACTTGGCTTGGCATGTTTGGGGGCTAGGGTATGCCGCACTCCTGCCCTGGAGGAGGCCACAGCCCCAAATCCCTGCTTGGACCCACCGCACTCTGAGCTGCTGAGGGGCAGTAGTTGCAGGTACAAAGACACACTTTGGGCATCAGACTCTCCAGGGAGACTTCCTGGGCCAAAGAAGCCCCAAAGCCAATGGCATGGAGGGCTGAGTGTAAGAGAGGGTCCTTTCAGAGTGGCTCTGCCCACAGTCCCAGCCACTGAGGACTTGGCGAGGACCAAGATAACAGATTCCAGCCATGTGTCTGCTTTTTTCTTTTCCTTTTTTTTTTTTTTTTTTTCTGAGACGGGGTTTCTCTGTATAGCCTTGGCTGTCCTGGACTCATTCTGTAGTGCAGGCTGGCCTCGAACTCGAAGAGATCCACCTGCCTCTGCCTCCCGGAGTGCTGGGATTACAGGTGTGCGCCACCGTACCCGGCCCCATGTGTCCTCTTGTTGCAGGTGTCTTACACACAGGCGGCACACTGTACTCTCAGCGTACTTCCTGAGTGTTCAGTGTGGAACAGGCCACGGAGGGGCAGCCTCCTGGCCTCCTGGGCCTTTGCCTGCCTGTGTTCCTTCTCACAGTGGGCCAGTACAGACAGCAGCGTAGACAGCAGTGTGTACGGACTCGGGGAGCATGGCCAGGAACATGACCCTAGAGCTGTGACCTTGGCTTGGGGAGCTTGGGCAGGTGATCTTCCTTTGTAGGGGGGGTGGGGGAGGGACGTATTGGCCTGCAGTGTGAAGGTGAGCAAGGGTTGGCAGGCCCAGGGGTCCCCGGGAAGGTGTCTAGGAATGGTGACAAAGTGCTGTGTTGCAGCCAGCTTGCTTACTAATCTCCAAATCATGTCTGCTTGCCCCACCTGGGGTCCTCCACATGTCCCTGAGAGTCATTTGTTTGTTTTTATTTATTTTTTCTCACATTCTGTCCTCTGGGGAGGAGGTAGTGAACCCCTTGAGTTTTGTTCATCTCCTATCGACATTTAGGTAGGGTAGACCCCAACTAAGATCTTGGAATTGAAGCCGTGCATGGTGGCACAGACCTTTAATCCCAGCACTCAGGGAGGCAGAGGCAGGTGGATCTCAGTGAGTTTGAGGCCAGTCTGGTCTACATAGTGAGTCTAGGACAGCCAAGGCTACACAGAGAAACCCTGTCTTAGAAAAAAAAAAAGTCTTGGGATTGTGCTGGGTCACTTGACTAATCATCCCATTTCTCAGGGGGTGTTATCACCCATGGGATCCTGGCCGATACCGAGATAGCCCTGCTTTCCAGCCCCTCACTGCACTGGTGAGCCTGCCCTACATTCCTCAGGGCCACTGAAGGTGGACAAATATTCTGTGAGTCTTTGTCACAAACCTTTGCTCCCCCTGGACCCACGGCCTCAGATGGCACCGATGTTCAGTGTCCCAAACACGATACCTGCCCCTTCTGCTTCTTGCCCTCATCTCCATGTGGCAGAGTGAGGGAGGCTGTGTGGAGAAGGAGAGCTGCCGAGGCCCTGAAGCCAGCAGACCAAGCTTGTGTAGTCTGTGTGCTCTCCTGGGGGCCCTTGAACCCTGCAGATACTGCAGATAGCCTCTCCAGTCCTTCCTGGCCTCCAACCCTCACGCGGTGATTGTCCACTTCATCAGCCTGTTCCCCTCTTCCTAGCTATGCCCTCCCAGCTTATGAAGAGGCTCTGCAGCTACGAAAGGGCCCTTGTTGGGGGTTTTGAGGTACAGTAGAGGCTGGGGCAGGGGTGACTCAAGGCTCTATTTCTGTCCTGAGTCTGACCCCATGCGGTGTTGGTGAGTCACAGAGGGTGGTGACTGGGGTTTCTAAGCCCATTTCCACAAAGCCCCTGAAGTTCTCCTCAGGACACTCCACAGCATGAGTGGTCTCTGGCATGCTGCACAAGGTTTCACCTGCCTGTCAGCCTGGAGAGACACTGGGCTGCTGAGGGCAGGTATGTGTCTGGCAGCGCTCTGAATCTCCCTGTGTACCACAGGCCACACAGGCAAGGGTGAGGAGGCAGGACAGGGACCGGCAGGCTGAGGGAGGCTCGGCGCCTACCCTCTGCCTCCCATTGTTTCAACAGCAGCCGAGGAGAAAACAAGGACTTTACGGCTGTCACAAATATTTCATCCCACACATTTTACAGTCCACAACTGCTGTGAATGCGCTCCTGTCGGAGCTGGAAGATTCATAAAACGCATGTGAATTTTTATGTCCAATTATTCTAGGTCTCCCGCTCAGGGCGCAAGAGCTGCCCTGTCTGCATCCCGGCCCTCAGCCGCTGCCTATTTAGACCCCCTCTGTGCTCAGTGGAGAAGCCCCCGCCCTGCACCCTCCTTCCAGGCCCTAAACACCACTCGGCTTTCCTCCTCCCTACCGACCTCATTCTAGGGAAGGAGGCTTCCGGGTCTACAGGCGTTACAAGGGAGACGCTGCTGTCCCGCCCAGAGCACCCCAGATAAGGGCTCCTTTGAGTCTGTATACCCAGCAGGAGCCACCACGGGCTCAGCCTTGCTGTTGCTCACTTTTCTCCCGAAAAAAATGGGCTTGGGTTGCGAGAGGACCCTCCCGTGAGGCTGAGCTCCAGGTTTCTGTGGCCAGGGGGCTCCAGGTGGCTGGGGCAGGCCCAGGGCAGAAGGGCACGGGCTGCCTAGGGTCTGGCTGTGCGGGGGGGGGGGCTAGAGGGTGTGGCGGGCACCGTGGGAGCGCCTCATCGGTTGCTGCCTCACGTCCCTTCATTACGGCGCTTGCAGAAGATGTTCTCTGATTAGTGTGCTGAATTATGAATTAGGTTCCGGGTCCCTGTGCAGCTGTTCCTGGCTTGTCATCCCCACCGCTTTATTTCCCCATCTGCTTATAAAACCAGGAGCGCCGTCCTGCAATAAACACTTCAAGCACTTTTTTTAGGGGCTAATTAATTGTGTTGCATTTCCCCAACACAGTGTGCAGGCCGGACCTGCCCTGAATTCCCAATGTGATTCAGCTCCTGTCAGGGTGCCGAGGGAGAGGCCTGAGCCCAGAGGCCGGAACGGGGCACATGGCCTCCACAGGCATACTCTTTCTAAAGTCAGCCCGGACCCCGTGCTGGGCACTTCTCTGGAGGTTTCCCCGGATACTGGCTGGCTGGGCCACTCGCCTGTACTGTATCCCCTTGTTGAGTGGCTGTGCTGGGATTCCCACTCAGTGTCTGCCCTTCCTCGGCATCTGTCCCCCCTTCCATGGTCCCTCGCCCAGAGCAGCTTCTACCTGCTTCTTCCCAATGGCCTGCTTTTAGAGACTCCCTGAAGCTGCCCTAGGAGAGAGGTATTGGGGGGCCCTATGTCTGCCCCGCACCCCATGGCAGTACTCCTTCCGGGAGGACTCGGAGAACATTCTGGAGCGGGCTTCTAGCAACGCTGTTGGTAGAGAAGCAGAATCACAGTCACAGTTTCACAACAGAGCTCGGTGCTGATAAAGCTAGGCAGCTGCTGCGCGCTGCTCTCAACCCTGGGACGAGGTGTTTGCAGAGCTGAGCCTCAGCGCGGGTGCCATGCCAAGGCAGCGAGAGCCTGCAGTGTGGCGCCTGTGGATCTGAATCCACGCTCCTACAGTGCCAGGGCCCTCTCGGCTGGAGATGGGACCTGGGAGGTTCTGCTATTTATGCTTGATGGGGACAGCAGAACCTGTGTATGTGCCACCGTCACTGGAACTGGCCAGCAAGGCTTCCCATGCCTTTGTCCTCACAGGCTGAGCTGAGGCAGCTGAGGGTGATCTGTTTAAAGATATTACAGGGTCACTGAGAAGGCAGAGCTGTGTGTCCACTGTGATGCGGGACCCTGGTCAGCCTTGGTCCCTTGGCTGCAGGGGTGAGAGTGCTGTGAGGAGCGACAGATATCAACTCACCTGTAGGACCTATGAAGGTCCCAGCTGTCTTTGTCCACGGTACACAGGAATGGCTGAACCCAAGGACATGGTGGCCACTTCAGACTCAGGGTCAGGTACACTCCCTCACTTCTAAGAGGCCTTGCTCAACAGCTCAGCTTCCATGCTGGAGGCCCTGTGGGAACCTGGGGAAGCCTTTGTTCTCACTGAGTGTCCAGGCCTGAGACCCCGAGTTTAGCAACCCTGAGGGTAGGAGCAGGTGTCAGAGATGTCAGGGTAGGGGCAGGAGGGGGCTGCAACTTCCCTGAAAGATCCTTGGACCTTGTAGCCCCCATGAGGTCCAGAATAACCCTGGCATGAGGCTGACTGTGGGAGCTCATAGTGACACAGGGCAAAGGGCAGGGTGGGGTGGGAGGTGCTGTGGGAATTGTGGCTCAGTGAGTAGCTGCTTGTACTAACTAGTGACCTCTAGCTGACTGGGGTCAGTGGGCCTGGGGGCTCCTCTCAGTGCCTGCCGTACCAGGAACTGAGGGAACGGCAGGGTTAGGAACCTCGATTCAGGGGCCTTGCCTAACTGGAATGTGGGCCTGGGCAGTGCTGGATCCAGGGGGTCATTGTATCCTAGGAGAGGGAGGTATAGGTGAGGGGCCATGAGCAGTGCCTCCTTCCTGGACTTAACCTCTGTGGGAGCCCCACTAGGGGGTGGGGTGGTGGCCTGTTGGCGATGCTCCCTTAGGAACACTTTTATAGGCTGTTAATTGTTATGCTTCCATTTAATTCTGGGTGTCATTGCATGTCAGCCAAGCCCGACAGGCTGGGATTTATGCCTCCAAATTATGAGGCTTGGGCTGTTCAGAGGTAAAACAATTACCCATCAATCAGCCACCAATCCGCCCGAGTTAGGGCTGGCAGCCCTGTTGGCAGGTGTGGGTGTCCTCGGCCCTGAGAAGACCTTCGGGAGGGAGAAGTGACTTTTGGAAACAAGGTAGGCCGGGCAGGGTCCTGCCTCAGCAAACTTGTCCAGCAGGGCTCAACCGTCCAGGAAGGTGGCCCTCCCATATCAGCCTCCCACATGTGTGCTGTGTGACCTCAGAGCGTGACCCCAGGCATACTGATGGCAACCAGCTCAAAGATGCTGCAGAATCTCGGAGAGGGCAAGGTGATGTGTCCAGCATGCTGAGGGGCCCTGGCTGGTCTCTGTCAGTCTTCCGCCAGGTTAGGGTTGTCCCAAGGTGCAAACAGAATGCCTCCAATGTCAAAGGGACTGCCAGGGGACCCCCAGCCATGGAGAGTATACCACCAGAGTCCCAAGGTCTTTCTCTGGGTATTGAGGAAGATGAGGCCCTGCTAAGTGGAGGTAACCCACCAGTAGGTCACTGCCAGGAACATCCTTTGATAGCAGCTCGGTGCTTAGTCGGGCCTTACCGAAGGCCTCAGAGTCCCTGAGAGGTGCAGAGGAAGGGTGAACTCTCTCTGAGCAAAGGACCGGAAGGCCTGGTTCTTCCTTGCTGCACTTGACCAGGAACAGGGCCCAGGACCTGCTCTGCAGACCCACTTTCCTCTCCACAAGTTCTCAAGTATTAGCTTGCTGCACCTGCCCCACCATCTATCTACACCTGCCCCAGCTGCCCACCACCTGCCCCAGCTGCCCCTGCCCACCCACCTGCCCCAGCTGCCCCTACCCACCTTACCTCCCCACTCCACCCCACCTGCCCCAGCTGCCCCTGCTGCGTGGCTCAGATTTCATCCTGTGATTCCTGAAAACTGCTTCAGCTGTGTGGAAGGGGAAAAGTAGGGACAGCTTGAGTAGACATCCAGGCCCTGACTACAGGGCTTGTCTTGAGAGGAGGGTCTTGGGAGCTTGGTTGGCCGGAGTGTAGACGGTGCCGACAGGACAGGTGGGGTCAGAAAGATGAGCTGGGTGGGAGAAGATGAGGCAGGAGGGGTGGGATGGGAAAGTAAGGTGGGCAAGGGCAGATGGGGCAGATTGGGTAGGATGGCAGAGGCTGTCTCTCAGGGACTTCAGGGCCTTCAGTAAGGCCCGACTAAGCTTCTGGCTACTCATGGAACAGTGGCAGAAAAGTGCTGGCATGTACACTCCCCCAGCCCGAACCTGTAGGTGGGGGGCCGCTCCCATCCCTGCAGTGGTGCCAGCCAGCCAGGCATCCTCTGTTCTGGGCACTGCTTTTTAAAAATTATTTACTTATTTATTACAATTTACTCGCTTTGTATCCCATTGTAGCTCCCTCCCTGGTCATTTCCCAGTCTTACCCTTCCTCTCCCCCCCGCCCCCATGTTCCTCCCCTAGTCCACTGATAGTAGGTCCTCCTCCCCTACTATCTGACCCTACCCTATCAGGTCTCATCAGGACTGGCTGCATCATCTTCTTCTGTGGCCTGATAAGGCTGCACCACCCAGAGGGAGGTGATCAAAGAGCTGGCACTGAGTTCATGTCAGAGACAGTCCCTGTACCCCTTACTAGAAAACCCACTTGAAAACTGAGCTGCCTATTGGCTACATCTGAGAGAAGGGTCTAGGTCTTCTCCATGCATGGTCCTTGGTTAGAGCATTGGTCTTTGCAGGACTCCCTGGGCCCAGATTTTTGGCTCTGTTGGTCTCCTTGTGGAGCTCCTGTCCCCTCCAGGTCTTTCTATCTCCCCCTTCTTTCATAAGATTCCCTGCACTCTGCCCAAAGTTTGGCTCAGCATCTGCTTCAAGACTCTGCTGGGTAGAGTCTTTCAGAGTCCCTCTGTGGTAGGCTCCTGCCCTGTTCCCTGTCCTCTGCCATTTCCGACGTCCATCCTGTGTGCTGGGCACTGCTTTTAACTGGTGCTGAGGGAGGCGCCTATGCTGCTGACTAGCAGCTATCCTGAGAGAGTGTTAGAACTCTTCCTCCCGCACCGTCTCCTACTGCTGACTTAGCTACCCTGTCCCCGGCTAAGTGTCTTCTCACACAGCACAGACAGCTCTCACCATGTGTTGTGCAGCCTCTCAGGACTGGCCCTCTCCTCCATCCTGATTCCTCTCCTGCAGGAAGCTTGCTTCCAGAGGCTGCGCGTGTCCCGGTGCCCATGTTGTGGCCTACGCAGACCCTGTCACTCTGAGTGCTCTGGGTGGTGCTGTGGGTCAGCTCTGCCCCAGAGGCCCTGTCTGTTGGTCTATCTCCTCCTAGCTCCAAGATGAACTGGAGCTGCTCAGAATTGGGTCCTGTCCCCCTGAGCCCTTCCTTTCTCTCGACTGGCTCTAGCTGAGGGTGATGACACAGTGAGGGGTGACACCACTGGACACAGGATGGCTGGTGTTCACTGAGCTGGATGGCATGGTGCCCACCCATCCATCCATTTGGCCTGGAGTAAAGTGAATTTCCTCCCAGACTTACGTCCTGCCGGGTTCGTGTACTACCAGGTCATGTCCCTGGGATCACGTGTACTGAGACGGAAGTGAGTCTCCTGCACAAGTGTCCTCACAGGCAGACTCCATTTAGCAGTAGAGCCTCCTACATTTTGTGTTGAAGTATTTCAAACAGGAGGAAAAAAAAAGTCTTGTTTTCCTTTCCTCAGTCACATGCTAATTGGCCCACACTGCTATGAGCAATTACCACAGTCTAGGACTGACTGCAGTGTATTCTAACTTCCTTGAAAGTCAAGGAGCCGTGTGGCTGTGACACCCGTGAGTCATTCACACTTCATCTTCCAGTCAGTGTCTTTGCTTCCCCACCCTGAATGCCAAACGCTGCTGGTGGGCGAGACCCTCCGGGAACTGTGGAACTGTGGGCGGGGCCTGGCCCCTACCCACAGCCTTATCTTTCAATAGACTTGCCTGGTCCTGAGGGGCTGGCTGTTGCCTGCTGTCCCAGTCCTGGCTGGCTGTCCATGCTGGGCCCAGCAATGTGGTAGGAAACGCTCTCTGAAGTCCACACTGGGACCCTTGGGGTAGCTGTGGCTTTGATTGGTAGGCCAGGCTGCATGCTCCAATGAGAGGTGCTGGCTTACCCAGAGCTGCAGTGGGCGCAGGTCATGGGGGAAGGAAGAGGGGACTTGAAGGGACCTTTGCAGACTTTTGGCCAAAAAGACCGGAGCTGGCTGGCTGGCTGGCAAAGATCGGCTTCTTCTCCCCAGGGTAGCCCCAGGACTCCCACCATAGCCCTTGCACCCACGCCCAGCCCAAGCCTCATCCTGCCACGCCTGGATAGCTACACTGGCATTTGGTATCTGGGGAGCTGCTGACAGTGCGTGTTTTGCCTGCTGACAAAGCATTGCTAGCCTATTTGGAAATGTCAGGCTGGCGGGTGGCAAGCCCGCACTCCACCCCTGACCATGATGCTGGATGAGCGGCAGCTCCAGCAAAGACGAGAGCTGAGAGGGTTGAGCTCTGGGTGGGCTCTAGGCTCTGGGGTGGCAGCGGTGGGCTGAAGCTGCCTCCGTTGGATGAGGGCTCTGTCCTCTTGCAACACAGTTTTGGTGGACGGTTGATGTGGAAGAGTGATGGTTCACTAGAGCTCCTAAGGTCTCTGAGGAAGCTCTATTGGCATCAGCTGATTTCCCAGGGGTCCTCGCTGGCAGTGGCCACTGTATTCCAGAGAACTGTGTCTGAGGGGAAGGTGTGATGTGTGGACTGTCTGCAGCCTGCCTGGGCCTGAGTAGAGCTGTGTGACAGGCACATGGTAAAACTAGAAAAACTGGTGCTGAAAGGTGGGCCAGAGGAGGAGAAACAACCTCTCAGGGTATGGGATGTCGCTTGGAGGGTGACATAAGGCAGGATCCTAGAGGAAACCAGGAAGGCAGGATGACAGACTTAGATCTGGGGGTACCAGGACAGACTCCTGGCTTGGGACTTGGCCTGCTTTCTCGTCCTTTGTACAAGGGCTGGCCTTTGCAGCCAAGATTTGGCTCTTCTGTCCTGTCTACCCTCATGACAGCCAATTTCTTTGTCACTGGCAATCCAGATACTTTGGGCCCTGAGTCCTGCCACACTGCTGTGCCTAGGCCGTGACTGTGTATAGGGGGACAGCTACCACCCAAACAGGGGAATTTCAGTTGGCTCTTACAGCACCGGTCCAGGAACAAAGCCACGTACACACAGTCTTTCCCACCTGTGTCAGGGTGCCCTAGAGTGCTCACAGGGGGCTGTCACTGCACAGAAGGACTGGAGAAACGGCAGGAGCCCCACTGTGACCCTGGAGAGTGTTTTTATCTGCCAGGGTGGTGATGGCTTCATGGGACACACAGCAGTTGGAGACAGAGAGGGATGTATGGTACTGTGTGTGGGCCAAGGGCGGTTTGGATTCCTGGAGACATAGTGTCTTCTGTATTACTTTTCCCGTCGCTATGACAAAACACCTGACAAAAGCAAATTAAAGAAAAAAGGTTTTATTTTGGCTCATAGTGTGATGGTGCCATCCCTCATGTCAGGGAAGTGATGGCAGCAGGAACTGGAGAAGGCAGCTGGTTATAGTCAAGAAGCAGAGAGAAATGACGGCTGGCACGCTCTGGCTTCTCCTTCCCTTTGTATCCAGTCAGAGGCTTAAGCCCACGGGAAGGCGCTCTCCACCCTCGGGGTAGGCCTTCCCTCCCCAGTTAAACTCTTTGGAAGTGCACTTACAGATACTCCCACAGTGCTGTCTTCTGCATTATTTTATTTTTTAAAATACATTTTAATTTATTCTTTGAGAATTTCATACATGCATACACTATATTTGATTACATTCACTTCCGTTCCCTGCTCCAACTTTTCCTAAAACCTGCCTCATAGCCCACTTCCAACTTCGTGTCCTCTTTGTTTTTTTAAAGATTTGTTGTCATTTTATGTGTATGTGTGGATGCCGGCACGGATGTGTGTGCTGGTCCCGGCGGAGGCCGTCAGGTTCCCTAGAACTGGAGTTTCAGGTGACTGTGAGCTGGTAGTTGAACCTGGGACCACCTTGGCAAGAGCCGTCTCTTTGGCCCCCTCTTATAAAAACCCCCCACACGGTTATTCTAAATCCAGTGAATTCTAAATCCAGTGATGATGAAGAATGGCTCTGGGATACTGTCAGCCGTGGGGCCCCATCACAGGTGGTATGTCTCCATGATAGGGAGGTGACCGACCCCACCCTGGCCACTCCTTCACCTCAGCCCACTCCCCTTGCAGGGGATGCCACACCCATACGGGGCTCTATCCTGTGAACCCTGGCCCCTTCTTTACTTCAGTTTATCCATCTGGGCCAGTCTTGTTGGTCCTGGACATGCACCCCTAAACTTGGTCTATAAGAGCCCACCTTCTCTGGCCTCCCAAGCTGTCCTTACCAGTCCCAATCCTCACAGTGTCTTCTCATCATTAGGGACACTGTGACTCTGTTCAGATACCTACCCAAAAGTCCCTTACATAGTGACTCTGGTCCAAAGTTGGGGTGAGTATGGTCACCGGGTGCCACAGAGGACCAGAGTTGGCCCAGAGTCCACAGCTAGGGCCTGGTTTTCTGCATGGGGAACCCTAAAGGCTTCCAGGATGGAGGGGGCAGAGGAGGCCATTTTGAAGTCCCCAGTGGCAAAGCCTGCCAGGATGTTAGGCACACAGAAAGAATGGATGGCTCTTTGTACAACATATGTCTCAACCCTGCGGGGCAGCCCTGAGCTGGATGTAAATGAGGCTTATGCAAACGGCATTCTGGGTTGGTGAGAGCCAAGGCCCGGAATGGCAGAGATAGGCTGCCCCTGCCTGGTCCTCCTTCTCCTGTGACTGCTGAAGGCCCAGGATGCTGGGGACCCTTTTACCCAAGCACCCAACCAGCAGGCCTGGCTTCAGAACAATCCATTAAAATCAATAACCCACCGGGAAGTGGCAGCACACACCCATCATCCCAGCACTCAGGGAGGCAGAGGCAGGCCGATCTCTGTGAGTTCGAGCCCAGCGTGGTCTACAAAGTGAGTCCAGGACAGAAAAGGCAACACAGAGAAACCCTGTCTTGAAAAACAAAACCAAAATTGATAGCCCAGGAGACTAAACCCACACTGGCCCCTCCATGCTGCTCTACCGGCCCCTGTAAGTCACCTGAACCAGGTGCTTCTAGCACCACCAGAACCGCCCACACAGGGTTTCAGGGGCCACCCAAGTTCCTGGCACAAGGATGAATCACAGCTTCTGGCTCTGGGGAGAAAGGCCCTGGAAGTGTTCCGTCTTCCTCTATGGGTCCAGTGGCTCATCCGGGGTCCACCGCTTTGGTGGTGGCAACTGGGAGGTGCAAAGCCGCTGCGTTCCCATCCTCTCTCACCATCTTGGGCTCTGACTTAGGGCATACTGTCAGCTGGGCCTTTGCCTGGAGTGTCCTCTGGGTCTATATGGGGCGCACAAAAGCTTCCTGCCACTTTCACAGGTCTGGGGATAACTGAGCTTGGGCCCTGAGTTCAAATCCCGCTTTCAACACTCCTGGACCTATGTGTCCTTGTCTGCTGGAGGTGGACAGTGCAGGCTGGTGGCTTGTGGGCCTTCCTTAGAGCCTAGGAGATGGGTTCCCAGGGTTATTCTGGGGACATAGTCAGGGAAAGGGGTCTCGTGGTCCCTAGAAGACCTAGAGTGACAAAGAGACAGCCGCTCTTCAGCCACTTGGTGGAACAAGTGTTCTCTTTTTAGGGATGAAAGTCTGGGCTTGCCTGTGGCATGTCAGCAGCATCCTCAGGGCCTGGATGCTCTGAGGGCTTTTGTCACAGGGACCAGCTGAGGCTGGCTGAGGGGGAATGGGATAGGAGCACAGCTCATGAGCATTAAGGTTTTAAAACAAAAGACCTGTGCAACAGGGGAGCCAGAAACTTCAAAGGAGCCAGGCATGTGTGCATGCACGCGCGTGCAAGCTCACGCATGTGTGTGCACACACGGAGGCTAGGGACATGTGTGTATCTGAGTGAGGATGCTGGGCATGTATATTGTTGGCTCTGGTCCCTTGTCACTTTGGGGGCATCAGTGGGTTTAGGGGTCTTTCGGGTGAGCCGTGGTTCATCTCCAGCACCTTCGCCTTCACGGCAGGACCAAGAACCTTATGGTTCTCCGTGGCCCCTACGAAGTTCCACAGTCTCTCCAACAGCTGCCACCCTGTGGCTACCCACCCAGCACCACCCTCATTCTCTGGGTCCTGAGAATACATCCGAACCCCACATAAGCTGCATGTAGCTGGCTCACACCCTCAGTCTCAGCACTCAGTCATCAGAAGTAGGCAGATCTCGGAGAGTTCAAGGGCAGCCTGGTCTACATAGTGAGTTCTAAGACAGACAGGGTCATATAGATACTCGATCTTTCTTGAAAAGAAAGAAAGAGAAAAAGGAAGGAAGGAAGGAAGGAAGGAAGGAAGGAAGAAAGGAAGGAAGGAAGAGACCCACATACAGAATGATGACAGGCTGCCAATCAAGTGGCAGTGGTGACAACTGAGCAGGCTGTGGTAGTGAGGGAGACTTTGGCACTAAGTAGTGACACACCCATTGGGCCTCTGGAGTTTGGGGCTGGAGGGAAGGTCGACCCTGACTTTTTTTTTTTTCCAGTGCACCTTCTTAGCCTGGGATCCCGAAAGTCCAACATAGCCGTGGCTCTGGCCGAGGACGCAGGCCACACCCTCCTAGGGTGGCTCTTCCCAGATGAGCTGGAAAGCAGCCAGCAGTCTAGATTGATTCTTGTCACACAAAAGGCCATACATACGACAAGGGCTAGGAGGAAGTGCTGAGGGCCACCTCACCGCCCACTGTCAAGACAGCAGCGTGTGTGTGGCCGCTCCTCTCTCACAGCTCCAACAACCTTAGCCTATATGCTCTCCACTCTGACCATGGAAGCTTCTGCCTCCTTGCCCCACCGGGAAGCTGCCAGAGGCTGGCCAGGTTTTGACATGCTCATTCTCAGGCCTAATGCCTGCAGACAGCTGCCACATCCTGAGGGCCCCACATACAAATGCTGTCCTTTCAAGTGGCTTCTGGTGTGGGCTTTGCTGGCTGCAGTAGAAGGGCCAGGCCTTGCTAGACAACCATGCATGGGTCCCAGGCCTCCCTGGGCAGGTCTGGCTCCAGAACCAGGGAACAGTAGCTTGTCAGAGTTGTCTGCAGGTTTGTGTGACCAAGTTCTGGCTGTACTTAGTGTTTTCCATGCCTGTGGACACCTGAGAGCTGTGTATATCTCCCTGGGCCACGTGGACCAGACCTAGGAATCAGTTTGGGAGAGGCAAGTCTGTCTTTGAACTAAGGAAGGGCCTTTTCCAAGTCTAAACTTTTATCCTGACCACCTTTTCCTGGTTGCCGAGCTTGAGGTACAGGGGCATCAACCAAGGCACTTGATGAGGCCTGCAGGGAGAGCACTGTTTAAGGGCGGAAGCATGTGGAGGTTATCTCTCCTCTCCAGGCAAGTGGGTGGGCTGGTTGTCCTACGGCTTTACTGAGAACAACAGGAAAAGCTGTCAGCTTTCATTTGGTGGGAGTCTTCTTCTTGCTGCTTACGTGAAGCTGGGCTTTGAGGCATGCTCACTGATTGGATGGATGCAGTCTGGCCAGAAGGCCCCTACAGGTCCATCTGGAAGAAGAGATCACCAGGAAAGCCTGAGCTAAAAAGCTTCTCAGTGCTTGTAGCAGATAGGTATGGTTAGCTAAGAGACAGGCAGGGGGGTAGTGTGGATGGGAGCTGTGCCAAGCTGTTTCCCAGCCACAAGCAGGGGCTGTTTAGGACCCCAGAGCCTAGGCAGACAGAAATGGTAATCTCTGTCCCCAGAACAGAACCCAGAATTCAGTGTTTCCAGCACTCTGGGGTATGGCTAGAGCCTAAGACAGATATAATAGGGCTCTACCTATCTCCTCAGTGGATCTGGGGCTGCTGGCCATGAGCTTCCGTGCACAGCAGCAGGGACCTCAAGGGATTTCACAACAATCTAAACTGTGATCAAGATTCAGTCATTTCATGTCCACGCAAACGGTGCTTGCTGGTAGTCTTCTGCAGTGCTGCGCTGCTCACAGGAAGGAGGCCCTGGCCATGGTGTGGGGAGCTCTCCTTGTGAGCGAGCCTTTGAGGCAGATCCTCCTCCTCCACCATGTGGCCAGAGGAGAACCCAGCATGGCCCAGGGACTCCCAGAACCAACCGGTGAAAAGCACCCAGAGTTCAGGTAGACTAAAGCTGTGACTAGACCCAGAAACCAGAGATGATCATGTGATCCAGAAACCAGATGTAACTGTGATGCAACAATCCAGGTATCGATCGGTCTAGAATGGAGACATACTCAGGGCCCAGATCTGAGTAGCCTCTTGGATTAACACTGTGACTGGACCCAGGATCAAAGTGACTGAGAAACCACATTTAAACAGGACTCTTAACTCTCAGGATTAAAGGTGTGATTAAACCCAGTACCAAGATCCAGAAGATCTAGGATCCAGAATCAAGGTATGTCTGGGACTCTGGTCACACCTACAACCAAGGTGTGACCAGGACCCAGAATCTGTGTGTCCAGCACTCCGGAGTGTGACTGAGGTCTGAGCCTGAGGTGTGAGTGGGCCCTGCAGCTTCTCCTGGCCTGAGCAGATCCGGGTTGCTGGGCTTGGGCTTCATCCTACTCCAGCCAGGGCCTCGTGGGACTTTATAACATGCTTTGTTTTCATTCTGTTTGTGCGGATACCTTCTATTTGCCACCCTCGATGCTTGTTTTCCATTTCCAGTGTTGCTGTAAGATTTCCTTTCAAAATATAATCACTTAAGTGAAAAAAAAAATCCATTTGAAAACCCTCAAGTAAACAGCAGGGAGGTGGGTGGGCAGAGCTTGGGCCTCTGCCAGGCCGTGGTAGGGCATTATGTGGAAGAGGGCAAAGGAGGAAGAAGTTGGGGAATGGGTGAAAACTGTCCAGTGCAGCCAAGGCTGGTACTGGCCAAGCAGGACCAGCATGGCAGTGGCCTGTCTAGCCTGGCCTTTCTGCCCTCTCTAGTCTCATGGATTTGAACTGAGGCTCAGCATGTGCCCACCTGCCTTCTCCACCCTGAGGCAGGGCCAGCACTGTCCATTCACACGGACATTGAAGACGGAGGAGCTGATGTCTGGCTGCAGACCTGTGAGTGGTCACCAATGCTTCTCTGTTTACAGGTGCTGAGGAGGCCATGTTGGCCCAGCATCTACTGCCTGTTACTAAGGCACCTAGGGCCTTGTCATTGGCTAATCTGCTCTGTGCTGTGTGAACCTAGGGACTAGATCTGTCATGTGCATGTGTGATAACATATATGAAACCCCAAGCTCAGGATGCACAGGTGACAGAAATTGCTCCCCACGGCATAACCTTGCGATGCAGGCCCATTTGCCTCCCACCCCAGCAGACAGGGACCTTTCTAGAAGGTCAGGGATGCCACCAGCCAATAAATCAGACTCCTTGCCTCCACCTGGAAGTTCTGTCTGACAATGAGTTGTAAATTCTCCTCTAGTGAGGCCCTAAAGGTGCTACAAGCAGGCTGGAGTGGGGCCTAGGGTCATAGTGGGTTCTTGGCTTTGAAATTCTTCTCAAGACTGCTGTGTCCTATGCCCTCAGCTTCCTCTCAGCCTCTGAAATGTGTCTGGGGTTGCTGGCTGCCATGCCTGACTGCCTCCGGGCCTATTAAGAATGTCTCCTCTTGTCTTTTGCCCAAGACTCAGGCTCTGGGGGCAGCAGTAACTGTTTTTTCTGGAGGCCACCATGTGCTGCAGCCAGCTCTGGTGACTGAGAACTGACCAGAGCAGTGACTCCCATTAGAACACTAGAGTTTGCTGAATAGGCACCTTTGTACCTTGGCTTTTGCACTTTGGCACACTTTCTAAATCAGAGACTAGGCCCATATCCAGGGGAGCCTGGAGAATCCACCCTTCCAGGCTGCCACCCTCACAGAGCCTCGGGGGTGAAGGGTAGTCCTCTGCCAGGACATGGGAACTCATGGGTGGCCTCTGCATGCTTGCTGATGGTGTCCACAGCTAGCCTATGAAGGGAGCTCTAACAGACAAGTGACTGTCTAGGCACCTGAGTGGACAGGAAGTTGGGAAGGCCTGCAATGGCCAGTCTTCATTGTCAACATCTACGAGACAACTTCTGGACATGTCTCTGAGATGTTCTGAGAAGTCTAACAAATGAGAGAAGGCCTGCTGTGAGTATGAATGGCAGGCGCTGGAGTGTGGGAGAGAGAAGACAGACTGAATCCCAGCGTTCTGTTCCCTCTGCTTCCTGACTGCCACAGACTATGACCAGTCATCTGACCTTCCAGCTGCGACTCCTTTCCAGCACAATAGATTAAGACTCTCAAACTGTGAGCCAAAATAATTCATTGCTAGACAGTGGTGGCGGACACCTTTAATCCCAGACAGGCAAAGCTCTGTGAGTTTGAGAGCAGCCTGGTCTACAGAGTGAGTCCAGGACAGCCAGGGCTACACAGAGAAACCCTGTCTCAAAAACAAACAAACAAACAAACAAACAAACAAACAAATAAACCAAACAAGCCTTTTACAAAGTTGATTTGGTCAGGTAATTTTTTGTTTTGATTTTGTTTTTGTCTTTCCAGAAGGGGTTTCTCTGTATAGCTCTGGCTGTCCTAAAACTCCCTCTAGAGACTAGGCTGGCATCAATTTCAGAGATCTACCTGCCTCTGCTTCCCAAGAACAGGAATTGTGTACCATAGCTGTCAGGCTAGGTCATGTTTTTAATCAGAGCAAAGAGGAAAAAAACCTACAAGAGCCTACCTAACCCAGGGTCTACCTAACACAGAGTCCTATATAACACAGGGCCTACCTAACACAGGCTCTACCTAACA
>NW_026591497.1:1613700-1619795 GCF_907164565.1 Psammomys obesus | reverse complement strand
AGGGCCCTAATAACACAGGGCCTACCTAACACAGGGCCCTAATAACATAGGGCCTACCTAACACAGGGTCTACCTAACACAGGGTCCTAACTAACACAGGGCCTACCTAACACAGGGTCCTAACTAACATAGGGCCTACCTAACACAGGGTCCTAACTAACACAGGGCCTACCTAACAGAGGGCCCTAATAACACAGGGCCTAACACAGGGCCTACCTAACACAGGGCCTACTTACACAAAACCTATCTAACAAAAGACCCAACCTAATACAGCGCCTACCTAACACAGGACCCTATCTAACACAGGGCCTACTTACGCAAGGCCTATCTAACAAAAGACCCAACCTAATACAGTGCCTATCCAACACAGGACCTACCTAAAACAGGTCCAACCTAACACATGGCCTACCTAACACAGGACTTAACTATCACAGGGCCTACTCAACACAGAGCCCTAATAACACAAAGTCTACTGAACACAGGGCCTACTTACACAGGGCCTACCTAACACAAGGCCAACCTAACACAGAACCTACCTAACACAGAGCCCTAATAACACAGGGTCTTCCTAACATAACACAGGGCCTACCTAATACAGGACCTATCCAACACAGGTCCTACCTACACAGACGCCTACCTACACAGGACCTACCTAATATAGGGCCTACCTACATAGGGCCTACTTACCACAGGTCCTACCTACACAGGTCCTACCTACACAAGGCCTACCTATATAGGACCTACCAAACACAGGGCCTACCTACAGAGGGCCTACCTACACAGGTCCTACCTACAGAGGGCCTACCTACACAGGACCTATCAAACACAGGGCCTACCTACAGAGGGTCTACTTACACAGGGCCTACCTACACAGGGGCCTATTTATTACAGGGCTTACCTAACATAAGTCTTACCTACACAGGACCTACCTAAGACAGGACCCTACCTAACACAGGGCCTAACTACACAGGGCCCTAAATAACACAGGGCCTACTTAACACAGGGGCCTATCTAACACATGGCCTAGCTAACACAGGGCCTACTTAACACAGGGGCCTTTCTAACACAGGGCCTACCTAGCACAGGTCCTATATACACGGGGCCTACCTTACATAGGGTCCTACCTACACAGGGCCTCTGTAACACAAGGCCTACCTAACACAGGACCCTAAGACAGGTCCTACCTAAGATAGGATCTACCTAACACAGGGCCTACCTAACACAAGGCCCTAACTAAAACAGGGCCAACCTAACATAGGGCCCTATCTAACACAGAGCCTCCTAACACACAGTCTACCTAACAAGGGCCTGTCTAACACAGGGCCTACTTAACACATGTCCTACCTACAGAGGAATACCTAACACAGGGGCCTATCTAACACAGGTCTTACCTAACACAGGACCTTCCTAACACAGGGCCCTAACTAACACATGACCTACCTAACATAGGGCCTACTTAACACAGTGCCTACCTATCACAGTGCCTACCTATAGAGGGTATCTTTTTAACACAGGTTGTACCTACACAGGATCCTACCTAACACATGGCCTACCTAGCACAGGGCCTCTCTAACAAAGGGCCTACCTAACACAGAGGCCTATCTAACACAGGACCTACCTAACAGTGGACCCTAACTAATACAGGGTCTACCTACACAAGGCCTACCTAACACAGGAACCTTCCTAACATAGGACCTACCTAACACAGGACCCTACCTTACACAGGGCCTACCTATACAGGGTCTATATAACACTGGACCCTACTTAACACAGGGCCTACCTACACTGGGCCTAACTAACACTGGGGCCTACCTAAAGAAGGCCTACCTAACACAGGGCCTACCTAATACAGGGTCTACCTACACAAGGCCTACCTACACAGGCCTACCTAACACAGGGCCTACCTAACACAGGTCCTACCTACACAGGGTCCTACCTAACACAGGACCCTATATAACACAGGGCCTCCCTACCACAGGTCCTACCTACCACAGGGTCCCACCTATACAGGGCCTACCTAACACAGGGATCTTCCTAATAAGCATCGTATTGCCAGTCCTCTTCACACTCCCTTGGTGTTTTCCTTGAGAATGGAATTCAGAAAGGAGAAGGAGGAGACAGCCAGACAAAACAACCCAGAAGACTTTGTGTCCTCAGAGTCTTGCTGTTGAGCATGACTACACAAGTCCACAGTTCTCGTAGGCCTCGTAGCAGTGTGTGATAACCCAAGGTGAAGGGGTTATCACTTTCCCTGTGCTGCCTTGGCTCTGTGTCTGTATTTGGCAGGCCATCACTGGGGAGTTTGCCCAGGGTGGGATCAAGTTTGGAGGCCCTGGGGCCAGAGCGTAGTCAGGGAGCTGCCGGATGAATCCTGCAGAGTGTTGGCTCCATTCATCAGCCTGTAGGCCCTCCTCAGGCCCCAGGCTTTGAAGCTGCAATAAATATTGATTTATTCAGGCAAATCAATGTGTTTCTAAGGATCTGGGTCGATAGCAAAGTTACAAGGATTAGGGCAAAGTCATACACGTGCCCAACCCTAGTGTCAAGGAGGATCTGGGCATATGCTAGAATGGGATCTGCCACTCTCAGGGTGACAGGGGGTTAGCAGAGAAGGTGGCTGGCACATGCCACCCGGGGACTTATGGGCATTATCTGGGCACATGCTCTTCTGCCTGCCTGGGCTTGACATGGGCTTGGCTACGCTTCTGCCTCTTGCTACTGCGTAGGCATGAAGACCTGGGTAGGTTTTCTTCTGGCGGCTTTGGGTCCAGGCCAGCATAGATAAATCTAATCAGACAACTTCCTTGGGGCCCTGTTTTGGCTCCTGGTCTTTTGCGATCACAAATCTCCCATCCCTGCTCCAATAGCTCCTCACTCTGGACCCAGGTCTAGAGAAGACCAGTACACCCAGCACACACCAAGAGACAGCTGCCTCTCCTCGCTCAAGATCCTTCAGTCACCTGACCGTAGCAGAGCTGGGCGTCTGTGTGAGGACACACTACCCTCATCATCCTTCTAACCTTGGGGCTTTTGTATACACTCTTGTGTTTGCTCAGAATTATTGCCTTCCCCTCTCAGTCGGGATCTGCCTGTTCTCGTTCCCTGCTCTCGCCTCTCTCTTGAGCTCCCCTCTCACCTGTAACCCTCTTTCCTAGAGGGCAAGGCTGGGGACTGGGACCTTGAGAAGGTGCCACTTCCACAGGGGTGCATGAGTACGATGTGCTGCAGGCATGCTATCTGCACGGTGGGTTCCCGTCCCCTGCCCCCGCCCCCGCCACTCCTCTCCCACCCCCCTCACCCTGGCTGCTTCTTCTCCAATCAATCGTTTCTCGTGGCTCCGGCTTGCTCTGCCATGCTTCCTGCCCTTGAATGTTAAGGCTGGGTCTGGTGTGTTCTGCTCCAGTGGGGCCACTTTATTTATGAGAATTTGGCGAATGCAGATGTACTGTTTCCAGCTAATAGCCCCAAATCACTTGCGCTGCCCCATTAGCAGGGAAACCGGTCTGTGTACATTACCCACCACCTAAGTGGGAGCCCAGGCAGCGGTTTTATGACCCTATAAAACTTTGGGAGTTTATTGCTATTGAACAAACATGTAATCCGATGCTTCAGGTTCAATATATGTAGCCAGCAGCATTCAGAGTCAGCTGTGGCTGTGGCTCCCAGGGCCATAGACTGAACTATGGACATTCAGGGGCTTTGGAGCTGATTGGAGATTGATTGGCTGTAGGACAAGGGGAGGATTTATGGTGGCTCTGTGGGGTTGGTACTTCAGCATATTGAACAGCCCAAGGACAGGGAAGGGGAGGGGAGCTGTCTGAGACCCAGGGTGAGAGGCTGGTCAAAGGACGCTGAACAGAGCCTGCAGCAAAGAAAGCAAGTGGAGAGGAATGGGCCCAGCTTGTCTCTGGGAGAGAAGGGGAAAGGTACAGGCTAGGGGAGGAGTCAGTGGCTAACCCTCACTCACCCAAGGCCTTCACCTATCTCTCAGCCCATCCCCTTGCCCATTCAACTATCTTTCCACCTATCCATTCGCCCGCCAGCCTATCCATTCATCCACCCACCCACGCACGCATACATCCATACTGTCATCAATCTGTCCATTTGGCTATCACTTTATCCCCCATTTATCCCTCCTCCCATCTATCTACCCATTCGCTTGTCATCCACCTATCAGTTTCCACCCAGCCTTCCATCCATTCACCCATCCACCCACTGTGGGCCTCTGTTTCTGCCCACCCACCCAGTCGCCTCCTAGCCACACCCCCTTGATCCTCCCAGTGTAGAGCTTCTCACTCCCACCCAAGAACAGGGCTGTCCTTCCAGTCCCAGATGACCAGAGCCAAGGTGGCTTAGTCCATCCTGCAGAAGATCCTGGCATCACTGTTTGATTTTGAGCAGGGAACTCCCCAGAATCTCATTCTTGTGTCTACATTCCCTGTATGTTTTTTTTTTTAATGATTTATTTTCATGTGCTGTGCATTGTTGTGCCTGCACGTGTGTCTGTGTGAGGGTGTCAGATCCTCTGGAGCTGGAGTTACAGATAGTGAGCTGCCATGTGGGTGCTGGGAATTGAACCGACAGTGCTCTTAACTGCTGCGCCATCTCTCCAGTCCTGCTGTGTGCAGATTTTAAAGGATGGAAAGCCTCATTGCCAGCGGCCATTTATTTGTCTTCTCCCAGCCTTGTCTTGTGCACACCCTTCCAAGCTCACGCCTCTCCCAGAATGGCCGTTAGCATCTCATGGGAGGTTTTATCAAGGATGCTTTTTAGGTGCTGCTTCCTGCTTTGGCGTCCCCAGCATTGAGGCAAGCCACAGCAGCCCACAAGTCCCAATCTGACTCTCTGTATGCATGTTTGGCCAACACAGAGCCCAATACAGGCTGCTCCTAGGCTGGAAGATGGAATGCTAACCTCTGCCAGTTTACAAGCCGACTGGAACCTCAGAACAAGAGAGGCTGCCGCAGCTCAGGCAAAGGGGACAGAATGTTGCTGTGTGTTCACGGTGTGTCCTGGGCACACGAGTGTTTGTGTGTGTGTGTGTGTGTGTGTGTGTCCACAGGCCATGTGCGTTGCTCCACAGTGCCCGCATACCTTTCTCAGTATTTTTGCTTCAGATTGACTCATGTCATGGGAGTGGCATTAATTTTTGTCATGTTAGTGTCAAACATTTACCTGACACATGGTATATCTTTTACCTTGATGTTTTCTTTGGCGCCACCTGAGAATTTAGCTTTTACATGAAGTACACTCATCTTAGCTTTTTTTTTTTTCTTAGAAAGTTCTTTCCCACTGGGATTCTGTATCTATTTTCCATTTTTATTTCCAGGGCCTTTCAATGGTAAAGTTATTTTCTGTCATCTCTGTCTTACCTGCAGCCCACACAGTGAGCACAGACTCTACTCTAAAGGACACCCTGGGTTCTCCCCTCCCTGCGTCCCATCCCCATCCCCCGGCAGAGCGTGTCCATACCTCTGGGGCTTCAGCACGTTCTCTTGGGCTCCTCAGTGACTACAGAGGCTTTACCTTTGTTTCTACCAGGGTCACAAGCAAGACCTGTGGCTACTGTGGATGAGGGAGACCCATGATCAGGCCTCCGAAGGTCCCCCACCCAGCCCTACTGCTTCTCTCTCTCATAGCACCCTACCTCCATCATCCTGAACCCTGGACGGAAGGCCAATGCGTGCCTCCTCCAGCACACCCACCACTGTACCCCCGGCCACAGCATCTGCCATGGCTGTGAGGATGTTCTAGAATTACCAGCTTATCTCCCCACTCCCTCCTCTCACCCTGAATTTCCCTGTCTTCAACTCTGTGTCGCCATCAGAAAATGCATGTTCAGGGCACGCTAAGCTCAGTTGGCAGACTGCTTGCCTAGCACACGCAGAGCTCTGGGCTCACCCTTCAATACCTCGCAAACCAGGCATGGTAGCACACGTCTGTAATCTCGGCATTTGTGAGCTGGACAAAGGAGGATCAGAAGTTCAAGGACATTCTTGATGGCATAGCAAGTTCAAGGCCAGCCTGGAATACAGAAAAACCTGAAGAAAGAAAGAAAGAAAGAAAGAAAGAAAGAAAGAAAGAAAGAAAGAAAG
>NW_026591497.1:1593515-1613690 GCF_907164565.1 Psammomys obesus | reverse complement strand
GAAAGAAAGAAAGGAAGGAAGGAAGGAAGGAAGGAAGGAAGGAAGGAAGGAAGGAAGGAAGGAAGGAAGGAAGGAGGGAGGGAGAAGAAAAAGAGAGAAAGCAAGTAAGAAAGAGAAAAGAGAGAGGAGGGGAAGGGCGTGGGGGTGGGCGAGAGAAATGTCTGCTGGTTCTCTGTGCCTGTAGTGCAGGCATCAGCAACATCACGACAGTTCTCCCATCCTTCAGTAGCTTCATTTCAGGTGGTGGAGAGAGCAGGGGGAGGGGAGGGATGTCAGTGAGAGAGGCAGGTAGTGTGAGTCAGGATTCCCCCAGGAAATTCTGTGTGGGAAGGGAGGATGGGCCAGGGCTAGGTCTGACTCTCAGACAAAGACCGAGGCAGCGCTTTTGCCTCCCGGCTTCCTTTTCTGTGTGTTGTGATGTAGCTGTAGGTAAGGTAGTTTCTGCTGGGTTAAAGTTTCTGTCTCCCCACTTTTGACCAAAACTTTAAGTAAATTCATCTTTCCATTTCTCTTGATATGTTACACTTTTTTCCCCTTAATTTGGGTGAGTATTTGGGCCTAAAGCCAGACGTAATAGCTTGGGCTCCAGTGACAGAGTGTGTCACGACACAGAGCGACAGTATCTGATGGTGTCTTTTGGAGTTTGCTTGTGGCTCGATGTCCCTCAATAACCCCACCCTAGGACACTCTTATCTGCTGACTTGTTGAGAGGTGGCCTTGACTGTTTGTTTGTTTGTTTGCTCGTGTGTGTGTGTGTGTGTGTGTGTGTGTGTGTGTCTGTCTGTCTGCAGCCCTACCTTTTTATGCAACCACTGTCATCTGTGGTGTTCTCACAGGCCTTTCGTGTTCTGTTCCAGAACAACAAGCAGGTAGTGGCGCTTCTTGTTTTGAGCATCAGGATGGTGAAGCTTCAACACTCTCAGATAAATTCCAGAGCCACATCATCTGCAGCACTCGCTGGCAGTGTTTCCTGCCACAGGACGTGGGAGGCAGGGTAGAGAGGCCTTCTGAATACTCATGGCCAAAGGAAGCAGTTCCCCAAGGGAGTCAGGAAACCTGGAGTTCTGGTGCAGGCAAACCAGCATTCTTAGGGAGACGGCAATGCTTTTTCCAAGCCAGGCACAGATGGTGACCGGGTAAAGCTGCTACACAGGTGGTACAGCATGGAGCCTCAGAAAGGCAGGTTAGCCTTGTCCTCGGCCACAAAACCAATGCTTCCAATTTGGCCTGTCATTGGGAAGAGTGAAGTGTAGGGCCAAGATAGAGTCTGATGCCCTTCCTATGGCTTGGACACCAGTACTGACTGGTGATGGTGTGCATCAATAGAGGAGGAGGTCTAGAAGAGGGAAATCCAGGGCTCTCTGCACAGGGAGCCTGGACAGGGAGAGACCTGAGGCTGTGGTGGAAACTCACGGAGGGTGAACTCGTGAATCACTGGGACACTTAAAGTCCCAGAGTTGGTGTTGGAAGGTATAGGCTCCTAGCAGGGTCTGGGAGAGCTGGATGTGCTGCCAGGCAGAACAGGGCAGCCTTGGGTCCCTGAATCAGAAAGGCAGAAGGACCAAGTGCCAGGAGGAGGGATCAGCCTCAATTGACACTATACGAGGAGCCAGGGTGCTGTCTATCAACTTATTAGCGGTAACAGCTGGGACGCTGGCCTTGCCTATGGAGACTTGGAGAGTGGAGGCAGGAGCCGGCTGGGAGTCGGCCCAGCTGAGCTGCCACCAGCGTAGCCTGGGTCTTGCCTTGTATCCACCAGGGTTGAAGCAGGAGGCTTTTGCAGGGGTAGGTGTAACTCCTCCGAGGATAGACCCTTGTCTGGATTAGGCCTCAGCTTCCCTCTGCCTTTCCTCATTCTCCTTGATCTCGCTGCCTAGTAACTTCGCCCCCTTTTATCTCCGTTCCACCTCTTGCCGGAGCCATGCCAGAGTCTGTAGAGTCTGGAAGGAGGTTGTGAGGTCACTCAGTCACCCAACCAACCCTCTTCTGGTTATGCGGGTCTGGGAATGGGAGTGGGGAGCTAATCTTGGCTCTCCAAGACATCAGACTGTTCAAGTCATCACTTTTTATGGGGACAAATGTCTTGCTCGAGGCTTGTAAGTGTCTCACCAGGGTGGCCTACCAAGCAGGATCCTATATATAGCATCAGTATTTTTGAAAGAAAGACATGCTTGGAGCTACCTCTTTCAATGGGGTGACCAGGTCTTATTCTGCAGTTATTAGCTATGGCTGAAGGCAGGTAGACAGTGCCCCTCTGTCTGTCCCCATGTGTCCCCCTGTCTCTTTGAAAGTCAGCCTGTACAACAGGACCGTGTCTGCTGGGGGCGCAGCCCTTCTTGCAGTTGTAATTGTTGGTAGGGCCTACTGCTGTCACGGGGGTGGGGACCCGCATAGCTTGCTCCAAAATGTCTCTGCTGAATTATTGGTTTAATAGCTGAGGAGCGGCAGGGTGCCAGCAATGCTCCGTGTTGGCTCTGGGATTTGGGAGGGGGTCTGGGACAGGGCCTGTCATTGCCCTAGGGGTATCCTGCTCCCAGTCAGGTGCCAAAAACGCAGGCAGAGAGATTTATCTTCCCAGCTTTACGAGGCACAAGCGGAGCGGGAGAAGGCGGAGGCAGAAGCTGAATAATTGATTGTCCTGGCTTGCTGGGCGACCAACTAGATTGGGAAGGTGGAGGTCCCACCAGTGCTCAAACTAGACCGAAAAGATGTGGTCCCAGCCTGACTGGTGGACCCAGACTTGGGCACAGAGACACAGGGGCCTTGGGTAAGTGTCAGAGGCCGTGGTCCCTGAATCACTCGTGGGGATTCTAGGAGCTCAGAGGACCACACTGTTGGCTCCCCTCTCAGTCCTTTATAAGCTGGTGTCCGCCTTCGCAGCGGTGTGCCCAGTAGGCTCAGCCAGGCTCACCCTGCCAACTACCCTCCTCACTCACAGGGTGTTTGCTGCAGTCTCAACAGGCTCTGCCCTTGGCTTCATGAGCTTTGAGAGATTACTGAAAGGCAGGGAGTGCTGGGGCCACCCAGCCACCCCATCCTGACTGCCTCGGCCCTCTTCCAGGGCCACCCCAACATGTACAGGAGCATCCGACCTCTTGATTTGTGCTCTTTCTTCTCTGCCGCTCCCTGCCCCCTCTCCGGCCAGGAGACTCTCACTCCAAGACACAGATTTCCCCAGGGGAAGGTGGGCTGCCAGGCCCTGGGGCAAATCCCTTAGGACAAGCTGCCGGAGAGCCCTCTCTGCTCAGGGTGCAGTCCCTTCCGGAGCCCTTTTCATTTGTGTAAGAAGCTCCTGGGGAGGGGCCTGTCTGTCCCAGTGCACTCACACTCTGTCCTGAGGGGGACTTGCTCACTAGCCTGTGTCCCCTGCTCAAGCCAGCGGATCTCCCTCCAGCACAGGGAACTGTTTGCTTTCATTTTTTTGTGAACAAATTTTTTTGCTATTCTCCCTTGTAGCCACTGGCTTCGGGAGCGTCACCAGGTCAGTGCCTAGTGTCAGGGCAGGGCTGGCAAGAATGGATGGACACAGAGCCCTTCCTGGCAACCACTAAAGGAAGCAGTACCAGCCACACACACAGCCCCTCCCACCACCACCAAGAGACCCAGCAGATTCCAGCTCAGCCTGCCTCAGTGTCCCTTCCAGGACCACCTGCCATTGGGCAAGGTCCAACCTGCATGCCACCAGCCTCTGAGGTGTTCCCAGTTGCTGGACAGAAGGAACAATAAAATGCTTAGGTTCAAAGCTTCCCACTGTTCATGCCCTGAGTTTTTGAGGGAGTCCCTGGGGGTAATCTGCATTATGTTCTGTTGGGTGCTCCTCACCACAGACCTTCCGGTCCTCACATGATGATCTCACTCTAGGGGCTTGGTGCTTGACCCTGATTGCTTTCCCCATGGTCCCTAGGAAGAGAGGCATTTGCTTGGCCAGTGTAGCCAAGCAGACCAGATAGAGTTTGTTTTCAATTAATACTTGTTTAGCGAAGTTTCTCCTTCCTGAAATCTCCCGGCATGTAGGCAGGGCCCCTCTTGGCCGTGTGATCTGCTGAGCCCTTGCTCAAATATAAGCAGATTTGCTGCTTTCTAAACACTGCTAATCCAATTGTGCTCAAGGGCTGGGAGGCAGGCAGGCTTGGGCAGTGGGTGAGCTAGGCTCTCTCTGGTTCTGAGGGTTAAGGGCTGAAGCACTGGGGCAGCCAGAACTGCTCTAGTAGATGTCACTATGCTGTCCCCTCCCTATTTCCTCAGAGCCTCCTGTGAAGGGAGGACAGTGGCCAGGAGCCTTTAGACTAAAATTCTGGACACAGTCTCGGAGTAGTCATGTCCCTTGAACCCAGCACGATCTGCTCTGTTGTGTCCCTCCCTCTCTGCCCCCCATATTACACCTTTGGGTGACAACCAGTATAGTGTGTAATTTGACCCTTGCGGTCCAGACACGGATGAGTCTCTTTGGTTCTCAACCCTGTTATCTACAAACCCCGTTTGTTCCAGGAGTAGGGGAAGGGCCTTCATGTGCACTTCAGAAACCCAACCAGCCCAAATCTCCGTCCCCTGCCTAGCTTGCTCTGTTTGCAAGGGTACAGAGCCAGTGGGCGTCTTACCCAGAGCTGTTCTCTACGACCTGTGAGAGGCTTGTGTGCTGTGTCCTGCCTGCCTGAGGCAGGAGCCGCAGAACTACCCTGAACCCCACAGCTCCCAGCTGACGGATTCAATTCAGTTCCACAAATATTGACCCTGAGTCTAATCCACTCGTCCTCCAACATTGGCTCATTCCTCCGTGGGCCCCGGGCAGCCGCTGCACATTCTGGCTAATCCCACCTGATTCCCAGTGAGGGAGCTAGGCTTACCGCAGCTATGGAATAAGGAGCAGTGCTGGACGCTCATGTCTGTGTCCAGATTGGCCACTGCCCTCCATGGAAAGTGATGAGGCTGTGAGTGAGGGGCCCATGGGCCAGCCAGGGTGGGTGCTCTGGCCAGCTGATGCCTGGTAGCTGAGTGGGACCCAAATGCCGCCTGTATCCAAACTGGTCCAGCAGACATGTGTATCTGGATAATCCAGCCTGGCCGGATGCAGGCCTGTGTCAGCCTCAGTGTAGCTGTTTTGATGGGATGGGGGCTGGGACAAAGCAGGACAAATGGGGGAGCTCAGGGCATACGGTGGGTGTCTAGCATGTTCTCTAGGCTCCTTCTGTTCCCTCTGCTCAGAGGGCTCCCCTTTTCTTCATCTGACCCCTCGATTCTGCCCTTAAAGGGGGAGTCTGTGTGGGAGGCTGTGGCTGTGTCCAAGGCCTGGACACGTTGCTCTCAGGTCAGGGCTAGACTGACAAGCGCTTTGATAGGCTTGAGGTGATCCTGGAGGGGGAGGAGTGTGAGGACATCCATCCTGTGTTGAGGGCCTGCCGCAGTTCCTGGCCAGGGGCCAGCTGTCTGCTCTACTGACATGTCTGTTAGCATCTGTTGGACATCACTGCCTCATGGTGACCCCATAGCAGGGGCCAGGACATTCATCAGACATGGAACCGATGGATTAAAGTGGAACCAGGTGACGTGATTTTTTTTTTTCCCCACGAGCACTTAAATTCTGCTTTTTGTCAGATTTCAGGGTGGCAGAGGCAGGGGGAAAGACTCCATAGTGAGGCAGAGTGTGATGGGACAGCTATGGAATAATGGTGAGGTTCAAGAAGGTGGCCATGAGAGGGAGAGAAGGAAGCTGTGGGGACAGGTAGGGTGAGCTAGGTGGTGCTGGGGACAGCTGCCAGCTTCTCAGCCTTTGTCAGAGGGACCAGGACTACAAAGCTCCCCTTTGGATTGGAGCCAAAGGCTGACCCTTCCCTCACTCACTGTGGGGCAACAGACTGCCCTTCTCCTGCTGAGTCCCAGTGGCCTTCATAGAATCCCAGAAGAAGGACATCCTGGTGGCACATTCATTTGTTCCTTCGTGTGTGCGTGTGACAGGCTGCATCTACTGCAATAAAGGGAGGCGACAAGCAGCCAGCTTCTGAAGAGCACAGGCAGGGACGGTGACAACCCAGACTTATGTGCAGGGTGGCAGTCCTGTCTCTTCCTCAGGAGGCTTGTGTCAGTGTGTGCAGGACCAGGCACAGTCATAGCCACCCCGCAGGGCCGTACCTGCTCAGCCTGCCCTGCTGGAGCCTGTCATTTTACTGTGGTCATTTTACAAGGGCGTCTGCAGGGGCCTAACTAGCTCTAACCCTAGTGTGGGCAACACAGAGCAGGGTGGATGGAGCAGGGTGGGCGCCCTCCCATCTCAGCCTCTGAATGTGCCCGGAGACTCTGAAGGCATGGCAGTTCCCTGGCTGGAACTCAAGGCCGTGCACATGGCTCCTAGGTTGCCACGGTGTGGTCCCACTGTGCCCCTTCTAACCTCACATCTGTGGCGGTTTGCTTTGGCAGGAGATTTACAAGGAAGAGCAGGCAAACCAGCGCCAAGCCTAGTCTTGGTCAGATGATATGTTCAGCTTGACCCTGTGGCGGTACCTACTGTAGCAGGGTTTCCTAGGTTCAGGGTAGCTCCTGGTCTTTCCCGACGTGGCCCTGACTTGACATGGAAGTGCTGAGCCAGAGAAGCAAAGAGGGCTGGGGCCTGAGGCAGCTGCTGGTGGCTGTAACTTCGGACACTGGAGAACAGCACTCACTTCCCTTGTTCACCGAAGCCAGGGGCCAGACAGTGTCAGGTGGGAACTTAGACTTCTCCATGGATACCCCATCTTTGCATGGGCCCCTGATACCACCACTGGGCTCTGAGCTCTGATGTCTGATGAGCAAAATGTATGTGTGCATGTGGGAGAGAGAGAGAGAGAGAGAGAGAGAGAGAGAGAGAGAGAGAAGCATTCCCACATTGGGTCTGCCAACTGATGGACTGTTTTCCCTTACTTCATCATTAAACCAGCATGGCTTAGTCATCAGGGCAGGTGGGTTCCTCTACTACTCCCTTGCTGTTGTATGTGTGTGATCATGTGTCCCAGGCTGGCCTTGAACTTGTCATAATTGGAGGATGACCTCTACCTCTTCTTACATATTGCAGGATGCTTTTACCTCTTGAGTACCAGGCATCTAGACATGTACTGTCATTCCTGGTGATCCAGGGGCCTGAACTCAGGGCTTTCTGTGTAGGAGGCAACCACCCTACCAACTGAGCTACATCCCTGCCCTCCTTGTTGCTTTGAGAGTGAGGGTAGGGGTGGTGTCTGGGGGCTGTTCTGGGACCCCAAACCCTCCTTTCTGGAAAGCCGGGGCTCCCTTTAAAAGATGTCTCAGCTTTGTATGAGCACGGGCCTCAGTCTAGGCGGAGAGCCCGCAGGACTGGCCATTTCCCGACAGCCTCTCAGCTGTGATGGCCATGGCCATGCCTGATGGGCTCAATGCAGGGAGATGTGCTGCGCTTGCAGGTGCACTGGCCTGGAGGCAGCAGGGGCTGGGGCGGCGCCTAGGGTCAGCTAAGTCAGGAAGGGGTGTATCCAGCAGAGGACAGGATGGGGAGTCCCCAGCACTGCAGCTTGCTCGTCCAGATGCTTTTTTCCCGGGCCCAGATGAATCATACAGCTGCTGCTCTGGTTGTCCTAGGGTGAGGTGGGGATTGAGAACTTCTGGGCTTGCCACCGCTCTTTCCATGCCTGCTTTCCGCAGACCATCTGTGCTTCCCTCCTCCCCACTAAAGGTCCCTCAGCCCAGAAGGCTCTGGTCTGCTGCAAGGAGAGGCTGGGCTGCCCTGGCTGAGAAAGTGAGCCCTAAGGCTAAGCCTCTGTCCACAGCCATTACCTCCTGTAAGCCAGCCAGCTTGGACCCACAGGCTCCTGCCTCCCACCCTCCATGTTACATGAAGCTGGCAGCCAGCAAAGCCAACCATCTAGTGGTCTGTGGCTCCTGGCATTTGTGAGAGTACTGCCTATAGCTCAAATGACTCCCTTCCCTTCCCTGCCTCTAAGCTGCCTGTGAGGCTAGTGAGGCGGGTGGAGGGCAAGGATGGACGTCCTCACCTGCCTGGGCCCACTGGATGCTCTGGAGTCTGTGAAGGCCTGCAGATCACTCCTTGGATAAGCAGGGAAGCCTGACTTCTAGTATTGTGGTCCTAGAGATAAATCTTAGTTCAGGGTACTCGGTTTTGCCAGCTGGGGGCCAGAGGTTGGGAGAGGTATCCCCAGAAAGGAGTTTTCAGACGGCCCAGCCCCTGTCCTCCATCTGGATGCCTGGCCTGGATTGCTCCATAAAGCCTTTCCTAATGAGGTCATGTCTGTAAGTTTTTCAGGCCTGTGGCAATCTCAGGGATGAGTTTTCTGTGGGAGGGGGCATTGCCCACTTATGCTGATCAATTTCTGTCCTCCCACCCTGAAACCCACCTTGTAATCTTTATAGCTTATATCCTGTTATCACCTGCACCAGCAATGGGTTCACAACCAGCTAGATCCTACACTCTGGTTCCCCTCGCTGTGTGGCTGACCTCTGTGACTCCCATCCCACTGTCCACCTGGGGCAGTAGAGGGCTGCTGAGGGCCCAGCTCCTTGGGGACCAGTCACTGCAGCAAAGCAGAGCACTGGCCAGTTGTCTTCCTCATGGTCTTGGGTCAGCCCAAGGATCCTCTAGATGATAAAGCCAGTTTTGTATAGTGGGGTGCAGGGGAAGGTCCAGAGCGGTGGCCTGACCTGCAGGGGGAGGCATTTGGCAGACAGGATGTGGCCTCTGAATGTCCGTGGGGGATCTGTGCAAATGAAAAAACAGAATGTGCCAGTGAGTGCCAATGTGAGAATTGTGGATGTGCCTATTCGAGTATATTCGAACATTACTGCTGGTACACTTGTGAGTGTGAGAAGGTTGGTGGTCACGTGTGACATGTGAGTGGCCATGTGAAGGAAGGTGAGTAGCCGTGAGTGCATGTGAGTGAGACAGTCAGCACGTGGGCATTCAAGTGCTCAGTGGGTATACCTGGGTGGATTTACAGGTGTGTCTATAAGTGTGTGCTAGTAGATAGGTGTTTGTGATGGACCCACAAGTGTATGTGATCACACAAGTGCAAGAACATCTGTTGAATGCTTGTCGACGCGTGTGTGCGTGTATCTGAGTCTACATGTGTATGTGCAGCTGTGTGAATGTATATGTGTGTGAAGGTATGTGGGCTTAGCAGCTAAGAAGCTCTGACACCAGTTTGGCGCCTGGAGATGCTTGCTAAAACCAGGGCAGGTTTGTTCTTTTGTTAATTTTTAAAACTATGATATAGTTACATCATTTTCCCCTTCCCTCTCCTCCCTTCAGCTTCTCCCATGTACCCCGCCTTCTTTCTCAAATTCATGGCCTTTTTTTCTTTGTCGTTACATACATACATACACACACCCATATAGATACATACATACATACATATATATATATACACACACACACACACACACACATACATTCATACATACTTACTTACTCTTCTCTCCAGGGCAGTCTTAAGACAGGATCCTTCTCCTGCTCCCACAGCCTGGGCAGTCAGCCAAGGTCCTCAGACTGGAACCTTAGACCTTCTGGAAAGGTCACTTCGAGCTCAGGACCTAGACTGGAGCTCTGGAGGTAGAGGACAAACTTAGCTCTTTTGCCAGCCTCATGGTCACCTGCAGCCTTGCTGAGACAGTGACCTGAGAATATTCCATATCGCTTATGAAATACACCCTCTCTCCCCCCCCAGAACTTGCAACCGTAGTTTCTTGCCTCTGCAGACCCTGACCCTCTGCTGGTCAATGTCCACCGCCAGCCACAGCACGTGGGTACTGTGCTGTGTCCTTGTAAACCTGGAGGTGAGAACAGCTCACAGGATGCAGGCGTTTCACATGCACAGCACGTGTTTCTCACACCCGTGGGTGTGCAGGGATGTTTGCAGTTCCATGAAGATTTCAGATCCAATCCTCTGAGCTGCAGCTGAGCAGTGCCTAGGAGGAAGGTCCCAGCCAGGAAAACAGGACAAGTTTGCTCTCCAGCTGGGATGGGCAGTCCTGGACCAGTTCGATTGTTGGGAGAGATGGATGACATATCAGGGTCCTGTGTGCATGTGGCTTGGATGTTTGGTTCCGAGCATCTCCCATAGCATCCTGGAAGAACGAAGTGGTGGTAATGGCAGGTGGCGGGAGAGGGGCAGTGGGCAGGGGAGGATTTCAGCTTACCTTAGAGATACATCCTACCCTACCTGGCAGCAGAAGTTTGGTCCCACCTTGCCATACCCCTGAAGTCTTTCCATTGAGGAGAACCTCTCTCTCTCTCTCTCTCTCTCTCTCTCTCTCTCTCTCTCTCTTTCTCTCTCTCTGATTTAGATAGCCCCAGCACTGCATCCCAGTACCACCTCCCTTTGCAGCTATTCCAGCATCTCTGGGTGGGAGTGGGAAGCCGGATGCAGCCGGCTCTGTTGCTGTTTTAGGAAAAAAAGGGGATCAAGGCAGGGAGGGCTTAGCCTGTGTGCTGGTGGGGTTGTCTGGCTGAAGGACCAAACCTCGGCCCTGCACCCCTCCCCAGGTTCTTGGCTCCCTGCCTGGTGCATGAGGTCCTCTTTTTCTGGCAGTCCCGAGCACCCCCAGCCACCTCCCGCCCTGCTGTGGGTGTGATTTCACAGTAGCGTTCTCCTCGCCAGCTTGTGTCTCACATTGGGGATGTTTCCATTTTTACAGCAGAGAGATGATTCCAGGCGCCTTAGCCACAGCCAGAGCACAGCCCCCCACCCCGAGCTGTGCAATGTCAGGTGTTCTGGAGGGAGGGCAGTGTGTGCAGGATCCACGTTGCCAGCCATAGCCCTAATTGCTGTCACTCAGAGTGCCATCTCTAGCCCAGGATGGGCAAGAGCAGTGTCTCCAGGAAGGTACCAGCCCCCAGGGGAATGGGAACTTCTGTCAGAGTCTCCTGACAGCCCTTTCTCAGACCCAAAGAGCACCTCTGTGCCCAGGCCGGTGGCTCTGTGACTACAGGACAGCGGCTTTGTCTGGGGGTTGGGGGGGAGACTTAAAACATCGGGATATCCAGGCTGGGCATTGGCCCAGGTTAGTCTGAACCCCAGCACTCTTCCTTCTGTGTGGCCCTGGCTGTGATGGCTCCCTGTGGTAGCCTGTCCCCAGGGACAGAATGAGGACAGACAGTCTTCACTTCGGGTGCCGGGTATGCTCACGGTGGCTCTGCTGTCATGCCCCTGGCTCTGTTCTGTTGCCAAGTGCACTCAAATGACGTGTCAAGGATGGGGGAGAGAGGGCAATGTCCACTGTTACCCGATTTTCCTCTCAGAACTGGCCTGCAGAGTGCATGTGCCTGGCTTCCGTGGAAAGTAATGTGCTGTGCAGGGTACAGGGCAGGCGCATGAGCTTGGCTCCGGCATGCTCATAAAGCAGCCTGTGTGACGCTCTGCTCCTAAATCCTGGGAGGAAGAACAGGAAAGACAGCAGGAGCCTGCATGTTTCTTTCTCCACAGAGGAAAAAAAAAAAAAAAAAAAGGAATTCTTGGGAAACAAGACCGAGATTCAGTTTCACTGGTCATCAAACTTGTACACCTTGAAGAAACAGGATGCTATGTGACTTGTCACCACCAGGGCCACACTGCTGTTTCGGGGGGCAATGGCAGAGCCACAGCCTTCTGGAAAGGGGGCCCTGCCCCACCCCAGGAAAGGGGAACAGGTTCAGGATTAGATCTTCACTTGTCCTGTGTGTTGACCACACAAGTTTGTTCACAGGCCGTAAGAGAAAGAGAGGGTAAGCTGAGGCACACAGTACCTAGGATAGGCCTGGACTAGGAGCTCAGCCTGCAAAGGATAATCTGACTTGAGCCTGGCATGACCCATCCCTGGGACCCAGACTCTTGGCGGGGAGATAGGAAAAGGTCTGTTCTGGTTAGGACAGTACAGAGGTGGCCATGGCAGCATCTGTGGACTCTGTCACAAAACAAAGCACAGAGGGGGGCTGGAGCCTCGGGTGGGCTGTGCCACCCTCCCATGGAGCCAGGCTGACAGGACCTGGCACAAGTCCCACCTTTCAGAGAGGGTGTACACACGATGTGTGCCCCTCCCCCCACTCTGCTTGCTCCCTGCACCTGCTCTCCCCGAGCCCAGCTGTGGTAGGGCAGGCATGTTCTTCACCATGGCAGCCTCCATTACCACGAGAGGCTTCTGTTGTGGATGGACCCCCTCCTTACTCACCTGACCCTTCTCTGCCGGAAGGATAGTTTTTCTCCCCAGAGAGCCTCAGCAGTACGAGGTGAAAAAGAGACAAGGCAGGGATCAAGGTACAGGCAGCTTTTCCTTTCCCACGTGGGCCTAGGTGACAGGAGCTCATCTCTTCATTCACAAGAGAAGTGTGAAGAGGCAGAGATGGAGACAAGCATAGATGGACCTCCCGCACAGAGTGGCTGAAGACTCACGTGAAAGGGCGAGGAGAGGCATGAGCAGTGCATCCCTAGGGGGCCTGCCAGAGCCATACCACATGCCATAACATCCCCTTCAGCCCCCGTTGCTCATCTTCATGGGGGAGCACCATGCCCAAAGCACAGCTGTGGGGGAGACTCCTGCAGGCCCTCCAGCCCTCCCTGGAGAGTCAGAGTTCCTGCTGCAGTCACACGGTCCAAGCTGAAAATTTGAAGTCTTGGTCAGAGCCTCGGTTTCTCCTTGTTAAATGGAGTAAAGCCTCCAGCTGGGGCAGGAGACGACACCACCTTTTTTTCCGAGCCCAGGCTTAACTACTGTCTTAATCCTCAGCAGGCACAGGCTTCTCTGGCTGCCTTCCCTGGTGATCTGGCAGCTCTAAGGGCAGGTCCTGTTCCAGTTGCTCATAAAACAAAGGCTACTTCCTTTGTCTGTGCCTAGACTTGGGGCACTACCTGGATTTGGTCTTCCTGGAAACTGCTCTGGGTACAGATGCAGTGGAAGGTCAGCCTTGTCCCTGCACACTTGGGAATCAGGGTTCATGATGTTGCCAGTACAAGACGATGCAAGAGCTCCAAGCACAGCGTCCATGCTTGAGGCAACCGCCACCTACAGGCAGAACTGCATGTGCACAAACATGTTTCATGCACACCCATATAAAACACAAACACACACCAAACATAAACGTGTTGTTCATATACATAGACACACATGAATGTGTGTACAGACGCACATACAGTTACACACATGCCTGACAGTGGTGCTGAGGGCAAGTGAGCTTAGCCAGCTGAGGTTCAAGCTTCTCCAGCACCCACAGGTGCTCTCTGGAGGCACGGGACCTAGAATATGAGCAGGGATCTGAATACTACCTAGTACCACCACCTGGGTTTCAGGGGTCACGGAGGAGGTGTACCAACTCGCTGAAACCAGCTCGGAGTCCTGCCTGGGCTGCACCACTGCAGGGGCCTGTCCGGAAGTCCGTGTGTGTTATTGGGTAAGCCTAGCCTGTGATGATTACATCCATGGCAGCTGATGCCCACAGTTGGAGCCCCCGAAGTGCTTCTGGACACAGGGAAGGTACCAGGGTTCAGGCCTCAGACTTCAGGCCTGTCTGGAAGTTGGTCCTGCTTTGGGATTCTAAGCTAGGACCACTCCAGCTCCCTCGATGCCTCTCAGATGTCTACCCAGACTCCATCTATGCCTCCAAGAGCCACTCGATTGCCTGAGGCCCCGGGCTCTGCCTTCCTGGCTGGGCCCCTCCCACACTGCTGGCTCCTCCGCCAGTGACTGGACACCAAAATCTCTCTGAGAGGCCCTGGGCAGGGAGCAAGGCTGGGCCACCACTGCCCAGTTGCCCTATCTCCAAACTTTAACTACACACTCTGTGTTATCACTGGCCCCAGCCTTAGCCTTGGTCTTAGTCCATGGGGCATCACCTTGCCCCATCCTAATCAGTCTTTTCTCTCTGGCCCACCCATTTGCTGCCTTTCAGCCCAGCCTCCTGGCTTGTTCTGTGTACAGCAGGCTGCAGGCTGCCCTTCTAGCCAATATGCTTACAGCCAGTCTGAAGGTTTTCTCTGATGAGGTGACTCTCATGTCTGTATCTGCTGGCTGCAGTTTCCTTTCTGCCTGTTGTCTGTGCAGAGGCAGATTCCTCCATCTGTTGATCCCACGTTGGGGTGATCCCTGGAGAAATCGAGGCTGTATCTGCTGTCTGGCTGGCGATCACTCTTTTCAGCCTACTGACATACCTGGCCTTGGAGACCGTACCTGTCAGCTGGACAGATTTACCCGAAGAAGGGGTATAACTGACCCATAGTATACCCGAGGCTGTAGTTACAGCAGCCCTGGGTTCAGGGTCACACCAGGACCTAGGAAGTCCCCAGGAAGCCCCAGCATTCTGAAGCAGAAACCTGATCCCTGGCTGCTGCAGCTGGTCTGAGGCCATTCTCTCCCTGACCACCCCACAGGGATAAAGGGATTGGGTAGCAGGGCCTGAAAGATGGAGGAGGGGCTGCTTGGCCTGGCTGGCAGCCTTGCCCTGGAGCCGCCTCATACCTCATCACCCCTCTCTCTGCCCTGTGGTGTCATCCTGGGCACTTGGAGCTGGTGATGAGGCTGCCTGTTTTAAAATAGATTTTATTGTTATTCAGGTAGGAAGAGGGCGACAGATCAGAAGACAGCTGCCCTTGAAAAAATCGCTTATTACTCACAGTTCCCAACAGGAGCACACATATCACAGGTACATGGACAATGGTAGACCCAGTCTGGAGGCAGAGGGGCCAAGGGGAAATATGGGCAAAAGCCTCTATCGTGGCATGTGTTGGCAGCACTGGAAGAGACAGGGGCTTCAGTAACTGCATCAGGCTTGTGGCCCAGGAGCTGTTCTTAGTTGCCAAGTGCCCAACTCTGGCATAATTATCAGGCACGGGCTGGTGGTTCAGGGTGTGAGAACCCGATGAAGAAAGAGGGTTCATGTGGGTACCGGGTCAGGTAATTGACGCATACAGGAAGTGATCCCAAGGAGCCCCTAGTGTCAAGCCAAGGGCCCAGCAAAGGCCCAGGATGGCCGAACAGCAGAGCCAGACAGGGAAAGGCTTGCTCTGTTGCTCGCTGCTTCTTAGGGAAGGGGATGGGCACCACACCAAGCAGTACTGATTGTCCAGCCTCCAGGCGGCAGGACAGCTCTGCAGCCTGCCCTTGAAAGACCCTGCTGCCAGTTGGAATCCCTGAGGTTCTGAGAATTACCTGGGAGGGGGGATGGCCAGATCCCCAACAGATCTTCCTGTCCCTACTCCAGAGTTAATCCCTCATGTCTACTATCTTCATGTGGCTTCTATTTCTTGTGCCTTTTTTTCACCATGTTTGTTTGGAGAATGTCAGAAATACAAATGCCTTTTTGAAAAGGCATCAAAAAATGCACAGCTCTACCACCCACAGAATAGCTGGTAGTGACCAGTGCTGTTCCCTGAGCCCCTGGATCCCTGCCCGCCTATGATTCCTGGCTGACCCTGACTGTTTGACGGGGCAGACTGTCCCGGGGGAGATGGAGCTGCCCTTTAGGAAGGGCTTCTTTGATGCCAGCACTTGTCTTTCGGGACTCTTGCTTCCTGTGTGTGGCTAAGACCTTTTGAGAATATCTAGTCCTTTCCAGTAGCCACTTCATCCCCAGGCCCAGCACGAGCCCGGCCCATAGAGGCCCCTTGGCACTCTAAGGAAATGCTCACATTGCCTGCCTGTCTCCTTGTGGGCCTGACCTGGGGCTCTGGCCTGGCCTTAGCTTCCAGGGCAGCCTCTCAGATGGCATCTCACTGCTGGGACTGGTCTGTGGCATCTGTCTTCTAGAGGGTGACTGGAAAACTTTCATCACAACAGGACTGAAGCCTGCTTTGGTCCTTTGGTTTTGTGTGTCCCATTTTGTGCTCATTTCCTTCTTCTTGTGTGTTTCCCCACCTTTTAACTAAAACGATCCATTTATTGTGCTAAAGGCTGTGTTATTGGGGCCACTCAGCTGGCAGGCGAGCCTGCATCATAAGCAACAACACGAAACAAAGAAACCAGTTTCTTTACATTCTAGAATATTTAATGGCATAAAGATGGCAGTGAACTTGGGGGCTATTCCTTCTTTAGTTATGGTAGCATGGCCTGGGTGCCAACTGTTTTGAAGCATGCTGTTTCAGGGGCATCGTGCACCTTTGCCTCATTGTGCGGCCCTCTCTGTCATCCAGCCGCAGAACTTTCCGTGTCCACACGCTGAAACTTTGTGCCCTTTAAGCATCTGCTGCAGCCTATGGGAACCGCCACCCTGCTCTCTGTCCCTGTGAATGTGAGATCATTTATCCTTTTGTGACTGGCCTATTTCACCCCTCTGTTGTCTGCCTTGCTGCTGCGTGATGTTTGGGCTCTCTCTGTTCTATAGCTGTGGGAAGTAAAGTAGCTGTCCTGCTTTTCATTCCGAGAGTTCACTTCGCAGCTTTCAAAAACACACTCTAATCTCTGCTTCTCCAGTTACCAAGCATTTAATAGGAAATGATATTGGCGGTCCCCAATATTGTAGACCCTGTCAAGGTTCAGTCAAGTTTTTGGCCCCGAATTCCTTCCACACTCCAGTCACTGAGCGAGAAAGGTAATGCTGGGGCTGGAAAGATGGCTCAGCGGGTGAGAACACTTGTTGCCCCTGTAGAGGACCAAGCCCAGCTTCCAGCACCCACATAGTGGCTCACAACCACCTATAACTCCAGTTATAGAGGATTTGGCAGGACACCCTCTTCTGGTCTCCAAGGGCACTGCACATATGTGATGCACAGATAGATACGCATGCAGACAGACAAAACACCCATGCAAATAAATCTTTTTTAAAAAAAGGTAATGTTTGTATTTACTATATTTCCACACATTTCCCTGCCCCCCGAGAGCACCCATACTCTGCTGTAAGGCCCCCAGATTTGTACAGGGAAGTGTTCTAGGGCCCTGTGGATGAAGATCGCAACCTCCTATATGACCTTAACATTACAAAGATTGTGAGCAAGGTTGTTTAAAATTTTTAAGAGAAGCATTTTTATTGGCTTAGCTTAGGTCATATGATTCCTTCCATCTGATCAATGTGGGTAGGAGTTAAGGAGCTGTGAAGAGCTACGTGTGGACGATACACCTGACCGTGGTTGTCTGCCGTGGGGTCTGTCTCCTGCAGGCCTGCAGCGCTGGCAGTCCCACTTGCTAGAGGAAACGGGTGTCCATGTGAAGCGGCCGAGGAGACAACGTCACGGTGACTCTCTCTTACTTTTATGTAACTACGACTCAAGTCCTTGAGAGATCAGTTTGGGAAAGCAAAAGTTTTGTGGGTTCGTTTTAGAGGCTTCAGCTCTTGGTTTCTTGGCCCCATGGTCTTGGGCAGAGCACGGCGGAGGCGGGAAGTAGAGGACAGTTCACTTCATGATTAACTAGGATGGAGAGAAATACAGGCAGAGAGCAGGCCAGGATATGCCTCCACGGTTTGACCCACTAACACCGTCATCTGAATCCCTCAAGGCTTGTATCCATTCCTTAAGTCAGGGCTCTGGTGACCGAATTGTCCCAGAGGTACACCCAGAATACACGCTTCACCTCCCCTGTCTTAAGCCAATCGTCATGCCCTGCAATTCCAGGTGTTGACACTGAGAGCCAGAGTAGGAGCAGGTCTGCTGGAGGCCTACTGTGCTGTTGGTAGAAATGGGTGCCAACATTTGTGGTACTGGCCCACTCAGCACCAACTCTTTCAGGACGCCTTCCTGCCTGGGTTGGTGGTAACTAGTCCATATATCTGAGAGTGGGACAGTACCCTTGTCTCTGGTGTCCAGGACAGGGCCTCATTCAGGTGCTTGGAAAACAGGTACTAGATTCAGTTAGTAGGCCATGGTGCTGAAGCCACACTGGCTCCTTCATTTGCCACCCTGTGTGGATGTTTGCTGGTTGAGCCTTTGCCTTGTGTCCAAGTCTTCTAGAGCCTTCGGCCCACAGGACAAGGCTGGGACTGCCCCCTTTGGCCTGTGGCAGGGCTGGGTGGGTGTTGCCTTGCCAAAGTCAACACAGCGTTGATGTAAATTACCAGCGTGTCTAATTGCTTATGGAGCTCTGGAGTGACTGTGGCATGAATGGCTGGTGATTCAGGGCCACATGAACTCACCAAAATGTCCCATTACAGAGATTTATGCTCATCCTTAAATATTGGAGATTAATTTTTTGAAAACATCTATAAAATAAGAGATTTATACCTAAAACAATACCATACACAGCGACAGGAAGGAATAAGAGTCAATTTATTCACGTATTAGTCAAAAACTCAATTTCATACATTGCGTAGAAAAATTAAAATCCTTTCAGCATTTTATTACAAATTATGCATTCTCCATATATGGAGATAAATAATTGATAGTATTACAAATACTTAATCTAGAAAATATTTATTAGGAACAGACAACTCATTTTTTAATGTGTTTTGTTGAGGATGATATTGCACACTTTAAAAAATTAATGACAATTTTTTTTGCAAGAAAAAGAATAAACACCCTAATTTTTTTGTTTAGTCTCTTGTCCAGGCCCAGGAAATAAGCTGGGCAGAAGGACATCCACACTGTTGCTTTTGGCCTCAGCTGAGCTGAGCTGAGCTGACTGACGGGCTCTGGAACCTGGCTCACTGCCAGCCCCTTGGCTGCAGCCTGGGAGAGGCCTGGGAGAGGACCAACGTATTTTCTTCTTCAGACTCTCTGTGGCTTGCAATTTTAGAATAAGTGTTTCTGATTTAATCTCTGAGAAGGCACCAGGCAATCTGACTTGTGAATGTGCTGGAAGAGCCAAGAAGTCAGTGCTCAATGACTCCTAGCCCAGAGTGCTGTGGGCTGTGGGTGATCAGGGCAGGGTCGGTCTGCACGTCAGAGACAGGTAGCCCTGCTTTACCTTTGGTGGCCTTGTAGGGAGGCTCTCAGCCTCCTCCTCCAATGTATCCATGCCCTGGGAGCACCTATGCCGCCCACACCAGGCCTGGCATGAGGGAGGTTGAAGAGCCAGCTGGGCTCTCTTCACCTCAGTCCCTTTACACCTATGCCATGCTTTGGAGTGGGCCTTTCCCTGCTCCTGTGCTCTGTGCTTGCTGTGTGTATTGGTGTCTGGGCTGGCAGTTAGTGGGGCCCAATGGCAGTGCCTCGTTGTCCCACACCAGCTTACCCAGGGGAGCACCCGGGACTGAAGAAACAACTGCCATGTTTATTAAAATATAAATTTTGTGCCTAACAGAAGTGCTGCTTCTATACATAGAAAGAAATGTTTAAAATAAAAACCAAAACAGTTTTCAAAGGCACCGTGGCATTAATTATTCATCTTTCGCTAATGAAAACACGCCTTTGCAGGCGGCAGGCTCCTTCTTCTCCACATGGGAGCCTCTGGGCTCCCGGGAAGCCTGGCTCAGAGAAGGGTGGAGGGGGAACTTGGGTAAAGGGATCTCTGTATGGTAGGACCCGGGTAGGGGGTAGGTGGCTTTGAGTTCCAGTGTCCCTTGAGTGAGGTGGGAGCCGCCACATTGCCCTCCTGTGGCTACTCAGTGAGTGCGGGTACAGCGTCTGCCCTGCGGTGAGTGTACCCGTCAGAGGCTGTTTCAGAGCATTGGATCCAGTAGGGGTGAAGGAGATGCCTGGCCTGCAAGAGGACCAGTAGACACTGGTCACAGACAGGCCAGGGGAGGAAGGGCTGTGAGGGACTGTCTGAAAGGGCAGGACAGGAAAGGGACAAAGGCTTCTGTTCTGACCAGACCTTTCAGTACAGGAATCAGGTGGGTGACACATCTCTGGGATGACCATTTCACAGCCTCTTGGCCCAAAAGTTCTATCCCAACCTGAGGGCTTGCTGACCTAGACCAAGCAGTTACTTCTCAGGATCACTTCTATAGGGCTCAAGTGTACAGGAACTGGCTGGCCTCAGCTCAGATCCCTGCCCCCAAAAAGGGCTTTTCTGAGTGAACATCCTTCTGGCAAGCTCCAAGTTCTGCCTCAGACTCCATTTCTGTGTCCAGTGACATCTCTTGTTAGTCAGGAGGATGAGCCACCTCCAAATCAGGGCTTCCAAGCAACAGAGAAAGACCCCAGACTAACTCAGGAATCGAAGTCACTGGATTCCTAGAAATTCTAGAATCTACTCAGTTTGGAGTGGAGGGAGCCTCTAGGACTTGCTCAAGTTCATACGTGGTATGTCCCTCTCCTCCCCAACCCTAAGGCTCAAAACACACACACACACACACACACACACACACACACACACACACACACA
>NW_026591497.1:1536490-1593505 GCF_907164565.1 Psammomys obesus | reverse complement strand
ACACACACACACACACACACACACACACACACACACACACACACACAATGCTGGCCTTAGAGGGCTGGCAGGGCCAGTCTTAAAGTGCTTGAGGAGCTGCAGCAGGTGCTTCTAAGACCCTCTGGGTCCCCTCCCCTCAGACCCTATGTCATCCCTGGCCAACCATGAGCAGATTCACCTGGCCACTGACGTCCTAGCCTGGTGCTCTATCATCCTGACTGCAAGGCTGGGGCTAGGGCTGCAGGGCTCCCTACCTGCAAGATGCTAAACTTCTGATTCTTGTGCCTTGGGCAGTTCCAGGTTTGGGCATCATTCACTCATTCATTCACTTATTTCTATACTTATTCATTTACATACACTCCCCAACACCCCAGACATACTGGCAAGTGGGTCTCCTGGGGAGGAAAGATGCCGAGCCCATCAGTCATCCTCAGCTCAGGGGCCTGGGGAGCAAGAGGGAGCCCCTCTGATCTGCACTGACAGCCAAGGGTGGGGGTGCAGGTGGTATCCAGGGCAACGGATCCCCTGGGAAGAAGATGAGCTGTGCCCTCAGGCAACAGCAGCAAGAAGGGCCCCAGGAAGGGGCTTTTGAAGCCCTGTCTGACTGTGGGGTGAGGGGCAGAGAAGGACCACTCTGGGTAGTAGTCAAACAAAAGGGGAGGTCTTCCTGGGTTAGTGAAGTATCCCTTGTCGTGGCCTCCTGGGCTAGTGCCTGCCAGGATGTAGATACAGCCTGGATTTCCACCAGCTTCTGTCAGGACCTGAGCTCATGGTCCTGTGCCAGGTGTCTCTTGGGAGGGAAAGCAGACAGGAGGGGCCTGGCCATGTGATGGTCCAGCATAGCTCACTCGGAAGACATGTGGGGCCAAGCTGCTCCCTTTGTCTCCCCTACCCACTAGGAGGTCTGACCTCTCTGGAAGCACCCCTCAGCCCGGTATGGATTTCCTGTCTTTCTGAGCCTGCTGCGCCAGCCAGGCAATGGAGCTGAGATATTGGCCGGGCCCTGGTGAGGATGGAGGCTGTGTGGACCCACCCCCATAGTTCTCCTCTTCCTGGATGCCATTCGGACTCCTGGGCATAGTTCATTGAATGTGGTCTGCTCTACAGCAGAGGCATCTGTTTAGCCCAAACCCCACCCTTCATCACAGGCTAGATTCCTCTATTCAGCTCCAGGACAGGAGACCAATGACCAAGCCCTTTTCAAAGCCAGAGTGACAGGAGTGTAATCTCTGAGCTCAACTGGTGTGTCAGGTACAAATGTCCTCCCTCACAGGCAGTGGGATGTGGGGTGCTGGCCGTCCAGTCAGATGAGAGAGGTACACGTCTTCCTATATCTTCCACTGGTTCTGAGTCGGATGAAGACAGCTGTGTGGCTTTCTGGGTGGGAAAGGGGAATACGCTGGGCAGAGGGGAAAACCTGGACGAGAGGCCAATATGGAGATGGAGGTGCAGAGGTGAGCTCAGAAAGCTAGACACGGGGAATAGCAGGCAGTTGTGCACACACGTGACCCCATGCTCACAGGCGTACACATTTGCACACAACCGCAGCAAGCTCATAGACACGTGTATCCATAGGCTTCAAAGCAGCATAAATTGATACACGTGTAAATACATACGGACATAAAAGCAGCTTGCTCACAGACATGCTGCATGTATGCAAAGCCAGAGCGCGCACCATGCTTGCCATAATGAATGAACACATGCGCATACACATATGCCCTTAGAACACGATGTGGAGCCCACAGCAGAGGTGTTAGATGGCTAGAGCTGGCTGTGGGGCACTAACAGATTGGTTCCTGGTAGATGAGCCTGACTTGTCTCCTCTAGAGCCAAAAGCGTGGCCACCACTCCCTGGTCCTGGGAAGGCGTCTGTGAGGTCCCTTAGTGCCGTTGGCAGGAGCTGTGGGATGAAATGGGGCTCTGCAGAGTGGGCTTCAAGGCAGAGCTTGGCTGGGGGAGCCCCGGCTCTAAAAGCACCCTCACATCCCACAGTGCTGAGACATGGGCCCAGACCCTTGAGCTGCGAGCTGCAACTAGAAGGGACTGGGTGGGACCCATCATGCCCTGGAGGAAAAAAAAAACAACAACACGTGACCCTCTATTTCCAGACTGTTATCTCTAAGCTTGTGGTCTTCATAGCTGTCCACGCTGGCAGAGCTCAGGGCCCTCTAGCGTGGTGTGGGAACTCCTGGAGTGCAGCCTCCAGCTGTACTGAGAAGGAAGCTGCTCTGCTGTTAAGACAATTTATTTTACTCTTCAAGAAATGACTCGCTGTTTACAGTCAGTGAGGGAGCACCTCTGGGTTGGTGGACACAGCCAGCCCTTGGTTGCCAGTGAGGAAGGGCTGTCTTGTGCCAGTGTAGGCAATGCAGGCTACTGGGGCAGGGCCACAGTCTTCTAGCCACACCCGTGTCCCATCAGCCTCTATCACTGGCACTCTGGGATCAGCAGTTTGCAAAATAAGATGATGTTTGTGAAGATGCAGTGGAGAGCTGGGGCAGCAGGGTGAGAGGAGCTGTGAGAAGGGAGTGGCGGAGGAGATGCTGAGATGTAAGGAGGGCCTTGTAGGAATGGACTGAGGGAGCACATAGAAAGGACAGGGAGGAACTAGCTGGAGAAAGCCCAGAGGGAGGTGCTGGGGCTGGCACATGCCTTTAATGCCAGCACTCAGGAGGTAGAGGCAGGTGAATCTCTAAGTTTGAGCTCAGCCTGGTCTTCAAAGCAAGTTCAGGACAGCCAAGGCTACATAGAGAAACCCTGTCTCGAAAACCAAAATCCAAATCCACAAAATAAAAACAAACAAACAAACAAACAAACAAACAAACAAACAAACAAAAAGAATGGCACAGGGCTGTACAACAAAGAACACTAAGGCCCAGGTCAGCGCACACAGGTGCTCTCCTGCAACTCTTGCAACTAGGGAGCAGTTTGTAGGTACGGTAGGAAGAACGTCCAGGAGAGGGGTTCAAAGGTCTGGAGTGTGTGGGCAGAGGAAGAGACCTCAGGATACCTCTGAGATCCAAAGGCCCCAGCCTGCTACAGAACTCCAGAGGGGCTGAAGATGACCAGTTAACATAGTTGCTTGTGTCCTTGGCCCCTATACCCTCAGAAGTCTTGAACTTCAGGGGAGGTTGAGGCCAGGAAGCAAGGTTTGGCTTGGGGGTGTCATCCAGGCATGGGTGGACTGGGTGACCTGGGCCAGAGTACCCAAAGACTTTCTAAGGGATTCTTTGAGGTCAGAAAGACTGGGCAAGGCATGGATTGGCCGGAGATTCCCTGTGGACTGCCACCGTTAAGAATCCAGCTGCTTTCTCCCAGCTACCATATCTCCTAGAAGTCCTGGCCAGGCCACCATGATGACTTTTAAAAAGGTCCTGGGACCTGAGCCTGGAGGTTGAAATGATAGAACCAGGGCCTTCAGCTACTTGTTGTCTTAAGGCCCAACTTGCTGATAAAAAGAAGTCAGGTGTCTCCCTGCTTTGGATGCAAGAGGCAGAAACTGCTGGGCAGGATTGCTGCGGGTCCCTTGGCCTGGCACACTTCCTGGGCACATGTGTCTGATCCCCAGGAGGCCCACAGGAGTTAGAAAGAAAAAGGCTGGACTTCTGTGGGTCCCTGCAGCACAGCTGTCCCCTCTGTGAGTCCCAGATTCCTTGTAGATGCTTATGACCACAGCTGGTGCCTTCCTGCCGCGTCACACGGTGTCCATCCCCAGGATGGCTATTTCTGAATGATTTTGCCCCTAATCCCAGCGGGGGTCTCACCTCTCAGGCAGGAGCCTTATTTCTAGGCTCTTTGTCACTGTGCTGTAGGGCCAGAATGGGGTCACTGCCCACTTCCAGAGTCTGACTGGATGTGACTGCCCCTCCAGGCCAGGCCTGCCCTTCTCTAAAGCCCACAGCTTGAGGAAGGTACTGTCCAGTAGGCTGGGATTTGCCAGTTTTAGCAGCAGCTTCTAATTCTAACACCAAACAGTGACAGTGCATCACACAGTGGAAAAGATGCTTGAGGCTGCAGGGACTCTGCTGCCTGAGCCTTCTGGTAACAAGGACCCCAGGAATAGGTGGGATGCCGCCAGAGAAGATGGCCAGAGCTGATGAACACTCCCAGGCCTTAGCATGGCTGATCAGAGCCCGGTAGGCTGCTGGGAGTAGGCTGACCTAGACGGGAGGGTGAAAAGTGAGGCCTGTCCTCTTACTCATCTTACGGACTCAGAGATGAGGAGCAACAGGATCTACACAGGACAAGAAATCCTGACAAGAGATTAATTTCTGGAGTTAGCACAGCAAAGGGGTGCCTTCTCAAGCAGCTAGGTACCATGGAGGAACTGGGAGGCATCATAGAGCCTGAGTGAGGGTCCCTGGGCTGACGGTGTCCAGGCTGGGTTTAGTACAGACTGCTTAGGAACAGCCGGAAGTTGTATATGAAAAGACCTGTGTAAGAATAAGGCCTGGCCAGGGGACACATGCTGGGGGAACCCCAAAATATATCAAATGTGTTGAAATTGGGCTGGTTTCATGGCTTTTAGTGTGTGCTGCTCTCCAGAGGACATGGGGTTCGGTTCCCAGAATGCAGCTTACAACTACCTCTAATTTCTGGCGTCCTTGGCCACCTGTATTTACACACACACACACACACACACACACACACACACACACACAACACAAACACACACACTCGCATGCAAAATCTTTAAAACTATGTTAAACTCTCAACCTAGAGAGATGAGAAGCTTGGCAACAGGGAGGCTGGTGCTGGAACTGCCTAACACAGCAGGTGCCTGGTCCCGGCCCTGCCCCTGCCCTTTATGGATTGTGACTAGAGCTCAGTTTCCTCAAACCCTGGGTCCCAGTGCTTAACAAGCATATGAGCTTCTCAGCCCCCAGTCTCTGTCCTTAAGGATTTCAGGGAGTCTGTCACTATCATCTCCTATTAAAGGGGTAAGAATCGCGTCTTAGGGAGGAGACATGGCCACCAGGAAAGCTAGTAGCAGATGGCCAGCTAGATGGAACAGTCTCTATCTGGACTATACCTTTCCTCTTGGCCTTGTAATCTCTCTGAGCACTGCTGAATGAGTCTGAAGCCAGTGGTCCAAACATACACAGCATAGGAGCCACCCAGGGCACTGGCTTAGGGCCAGACCTCTAGCAAAGTAGGCTGGACTCATGTGCTAACAGGAACCAGAGACTGTGTGGACCAGGTGGGCTGAGCTGGAAGTAGGCAGTCTGGAGGAAGCAGCCTGTGGAGCCCCGCAGCTTCTGAAGGTAGGTGATCTGGGCCCCTCGAATCCTGCCACCGTGGCTCAGTCCATGATGACAACACATACTGGCTTGGTCCCGTGTTGACTAGCTGTGGTTGGACTCTGAGTCTGGGGAACTGCAGGGCCTGGCCAAGCCTTGGCCTGAGCTAGTGAGGTCATGTCCATCTGCCATTCCCATCTGCCCAGAAGCAATCCTCACTGTACCTACTGGAGGGATCCCAGGGCTGGGAGCTGTTTCACTGCTCCAGCCTCTCTGTAACCGCCAGGATTCAAAGAGTAGATTGTGCCAACGTCAACAGAATGTGAATGAGAACAAGACAGCACGTGGTGCTCTGTCAGGGAGAATGCCCAATTAGGAGGGTAGCTGTGGGGGCAGGGCATCTGGGCCTATGACACAGGAAGTGCTTGGGTCCAGGAAGATCACACACAGCCGTCACCCACAGGCTGCAGTGCTTGGTTACCACTGCACCATGATGACAAGGGTGGCCCAGGAGGCACACCTGCAGGCACGCTGGCAGGACTCAGCGCAGAGAAACCAGGCCACCCAGCAACATCAGAGCCGCCAGGAGCGCACACGGCAACCAGGCCTTACCTCGAGCTCTGAGGAAAAGCACGTGGATGGGTGTTAAGACCCACCTGGTGCAGATCATGACGGGCTCTGCTGTAGTCCAGGTAACCATGTGGTTCTAGGGTACAAGTTTACCATATAGAAATTTGGGGTGGCATGCTGTGTCTGATGTCCTAGGAGGCCTGGGGGTCCCTCAACTCACAAACCCCAATTATTTTCATTCTCTTTCCAGGCTGAGTGTGCAGAGGAGAAATGGTATACGGCCTGCAGCCTGGGACCTAGAAGGGAGACTTCAAGACAGATCTCGCTCGGTGACTAATCTTCCCTTCTGCCAGTTTAGCTCTCTAGAACTATCTGAAGATGCGGGGTAGTGAGGTGGGGGAAGGAAGCTGCTCAGACATTGCCTGACCCCAGACTCTGTCTTCCCCTACCAGAGCAGCTCCCTATGAGGAGGATTCAGCATGGGTCCCAGGAAGCAGGCTATGGGGCTCCAATAAACAGGACAGACCATAGTACCCTGTGGACCTCCTCTTCCCTAGGGATTAACTGGTCTGGGCCAAATGTCCCCAGGGTGCTAGCACATAGCCAGCAGAGCTGCTGGGGAGTGTGGTCCTGAAGGACATGGCAAATTCTACAAGTGGCTACATGTAAAGATTCTATACGGTAGTTGCATGCCTGGTTCCCTCTAGGTTGGAGTCAGCTATAGAGAGGCAGCGGTATTGAGCAGAGACAAGGGCCAAAGTTAAGGGCCCTTGTAGAGCCAGGCACAGTGCTGCATGCCTGTAATCCCAGCATTCACAGAGGCAGAGGCAGAGGCAGAGACAGGTGGATCTCTGTGAGTTCGAGGCCAGCCTGGTCTACAAATCGAGACCAGGACAGTCGAGGCTACACAGAGAAACCCTGTCTGAAAAAAAAAAAATAGGGAGAGCACTTGTGGACAGTAGGGTCTGAGGGGCAGAGGCGTCTGCGGCTCCCAATCAGGGGTCATATCTGTAGGAGAGAGCCTGGCGGATATCCTCTGGTTGCTCTGAAGCTTTTCCCTGGGTTATCTGCCAGAATGATGGCAGAGCCAGAACTGAGTGCTTCCTGCCTCTTTGGACAGCCAGCCCCAGCTTCTAGCCTGGGCTGGGCTCTCCAGGCGAAAGCACAGGCAGGACACCCTGCTAGGTGCTGCTGGCAGTGAGACACAGACAAGCAGGGGTAGGGTGGAAGAAAGAGGGTAACTGACAGCCGGGGCCAGTGAGTGTAGACTTCATGGGCTGTGGGAGTCCACCAAGGAGATTCCTGCCACAGGGCGTCTCCTCCACAGGCTCCAGAAGAGCAGGTCCTCACTCCTGACTCTGCCCTGTTGCAGAGTCTGTCCAATAAACTGGGTCTATGCCACTGCTAATGTAGCACCCTTTCCCTACATCACACCCTGGGGCCACCCTACTCCAGAACTAGGCTTGGCTCCTCCTAGTCCTGGAGTCCTCATTTGGGTGTGGACCCTGGGCAGCTGAGGGAGGTGGGGGACTGAAGGCTGCTGAAGAGCAGCAACACCTGGAGTCCCTGTGGTGGGGGACAGCCAAGGCAGGAGGGAACAGAAGACAAGATGGTATTGGGGAAGGTCCAGGTACCACGAAGGCTCAGGGAAGGATGGGGTGGACCTCTCCAGATAACTCCAACAAACCCCAGCTTTGTCCACCTAAGGCTATACGACTGACAAGAGGGACAGTGCGCCATTTACTGTTTGAGCCATGGGACTCACAAAGCTGTGTTCTCTCATGGTAAGTGGGGAGGGACTAGGGACCAGTGTGATGGGTCAGAGTGTCTGAGTCCTGCCCCGTCCATTCCCCTTTATACTGCCCAGCCCCAGGCTGTCCTTTCCCAGTGTTGATACAGCCCTATCCGCAGCCCCTATGGGCCTCCTCATAGTGTCACTGCTTTCCATCGACTTTGTAAGGAAAATCCCATGTCTCCAAGCTGCTCCTGTCTCCTATAGGGTGAGCCGGGGCCAGCGGGAGCCAGAGAAGGTACTGTGATGTCCAGCACAGCTGCTGGGAAAGGAGATGGGGTGGGGGAGTCTCAGACCCTGAACCATGGGCATGCAAAATCCTGCCTTTCCACCTGGCCAAGCACACACCTCTGTCCCCGCCTCAAGGGCCCGCTGGGCTGAGGGTGAATGGGGTCACCGTTAGCACTCTGGGATGCAGAAGGTGTTCTGCCTGACCAAGCTCTTGGAGTCTCCCCACTGCTGGCCAGGCCAGGAAGACTACCTGATTCCAGCTCCGTGGCCCGGTGAGCCTTGCCTTCAAGGCTCAGCCTTCACAGAGCAGAAGTGGACTCTCTTTACCAGCCTGCGGTGGGGTTGAGGGAGTCAGCTAAGTGTAGCAGTCTTTGTGCAGGGATCTTTCACGGTCTGTTTCCCCTCACTGTTCTTTTCATCTGTCCCTGTGGCTTCTGAGCCAGCTGTGTTTCTGTCCCTCTGCTGGTCTAGGAGGGTCGCCAATGTGTTAGTGAAGGAGGCCTTCAGTCCCTTGGTGGGGGTGGGGGTGGGGGTGGGGGTGGGGGTGGGGGTGGGGGTGGGGGTGGGGGTGGGGGTGATGACTGGGATGCATTCACATTGGCTCTTCCATGCCGGCTGAGGTTCAGGGCAGCAGGCATGCTAAGTATGGCCCACTTCTGCTGTGTAGCATTGCGCTCTGAAGTGCTTGCTCCCTGGGACTAGCCTGTTCAGAGCAAACCCAATGTGGTGGCGGCCGCTGCAGACCTGAATTCAGGGCGTGTGCTCAGCGCTGCTTGTCCCCTCTCACCCGGGCCCTAACGCAGCTGCTCTCATTCACCTAGGTGTGTGTGTGTGCGCGGGTGGGTGACACCAGCTGTGCCCCTCCTGAGCCCCTGAATAGTCCAGACCCAATGGTGAATCAAGAGGAACCCAGGGAGCTAATGTCAGGCTTTCTGGAGGGTGACAGGAGGGGCCGCAGCACATCTGCCTCGGCTGGGTGAGGGCTCACGGGCAACTCGCCCGTCCATCTGCAGGCCTGGAGGGTTTCCTGGGTGGAGCAGGGAAGGGCAGGGTCCTGGGAGGCTTTGGCTGGGCATGAGATGGAAGTAGGATGAGCAGGAAGGCCCTGGTTGCTCCACGAGGGTGGAGCCTTTGAGGGGGAAATAGGGAAGGGCGAGTGACTGGATTAGGTGGAAGGTAGACAGATGGACAGGCTACATGCTTACATATGCTAGTCAGAGGAAGCAGAGGGAGAGCTCAGATGTAACTAGGCCGACAGGTGACAGCAGCAGGACCCTGCGTAGAGGTATGGGACTGGGAACCAGGAAGGGCTGGCCAGAAAGCCTCAAGGGGTGGGTCTGGTAAAGCAACCCCAGGCAGGATTCCTAAGGAGTGTTCCCTAAGCACCTGCTGCCCAAGCCTCTTGCACCCTCTGCCTAGCAGCACAGGGACTGCTACCCAGAATCCCACAGCCTGACCAGAGGCACAAGTTCCACTCTCTTATCACTCCTTCCCTCTCTCCCCTCCTTCTTGCCCCTCTCCATCATTTTTCAGAAATAATTGTGAGGCAATTGTTTCAGACAGTGGCTGGACCTTGCCCCAGACCCTTGCAGGGTGGCCTGGGTGGCGGCTGGGTGGACAGTTTGCCCTGTCAGGTCGTCATCCTTTTCTGATTGTGTGAGGTTACTTCCCTCCTTTGTCAGCAGTGCTGCAAGCCTTGGCGGCATCATTAATGCAACTCTAGCACTCTGGTGTGAGGAGGGGGCTGCCTGACTGCCATTCTCTTCCAGCCCTAAGATGGATGTTCTTTGATTGCCCATAAATCTCTGCACAGTCTCTGTGAAGACAAATCTCCTTGTCCCTCGAGTTTGTTGGGCTGGCTGGCGGTGGGTTTAATTAGGGCCTTGGTACTCACAGGAGCAGCTCTGGAGAGTTGAGGGTCAGGCCACATCCCGTGCCCTCTTGCTTTGTGTAGGGGAATTGAGTTTGGTCCACATGAGGGAATAAGATGCCATTCTTCCCCTCTACCTCTGTTTGTGTGGGTACCACCTGCTGACCCTGCAGTGTGGCTTGCTCCTGCCCATGTAGCCCTGCAACAGCCCAGGCCCACGCTTGTCCAGGCAGCCTCCAGCACCTTAGGAAGCCTTCTTTTCTGTGGCTTCTTCTGTTGGAACACGGTAGGTACCTACCAGATGCATGCGCCAGATGAGTGGGGCCCTGCTCTCCCTGCCTGTGCTGAAGCGTGAAGCATGCCTCCAGGCCCAGCCACAGTACTGGCCAAGGGGGCAGGGTCCAAACAGGAGCCGGCTGCCTGCTGGTCCTGCACAGCCCGCCAGCCCTCATGTGTAATATGCTATTTGAGCCAGAGAGGGAAGGAGGTAGGTAGACAGGTGTAGGTGTGTGTGTGTGTGTGTGTGTGTGAGAGAGAGAGAGAGAGAGAGAGAGAGAGAGAGAGAGAGACACTCAGGATGTCAAGTGAATTGTTTTGTTGGTGTGCCCGTAGAGGTGACTGTGTGCTGACAGTTGCTATACGATTGTGGGGGCCCCTTGCTCCACTCAAACGTAGAGTATAAGAGCCAAGAAGATGGCCCTTGGAGCTGCCCTTGATGTGTGTGTGTGTGTGTGTGGTTGGGGAAGAGGGCTCAGGCACCATAGAGATAGTTAAGTCCACAGTGGCTGAAAATGACCTTGGGGCCACATGACCAGACAAGTAATTGTGTTGGTCACATATTCACCATGGCCAAGAGCATTGTCTTCCCTCCCAAAAGACATCCCCGGCTGCCTGGCACCGAAGAGAGGCTAACACCCAGAATCCTCTGGCATTCCTGTGTTCCAGAGTGTCCCGGGCAAGCCTCAGCTCATAGCCAGTTATGTAAACAAATGTGCCCTCAGCTCCACCCCTGTTCAGACTTGCCTCTTCAAGCAAGGGACATCAGCGGCATCCCTAAGAGGCCTTGAATGTAAGGTTCCCATGGCATGCTGAGGAGGCAGAGGCCTGCACATGTCTCCCACTGTGAGGAGGGCTACCCCTGTGCCCAGCTGATCTGACCAGTTCTCACTTCTCTGCAGACATTCTCAGTCTCACTGGACACACACTGGACATTAGCCACTATGCATTCTGCTGCTTCTATTATTTTAGAACTAATTTAAAGATTAAAAAAATAATAATTCCGCCAATTATAGTACAAAGCCCCACCAGCAAGATACATGGGGCAGATGGTCCTCTAAGCCCAGCTGTGCAGCCCCAAAACAGCTTGTAGGACACCTTGGTCCCCTGAGCATCTGCAAGAGTCTCACTGTCCTCCTAGGATCCTGAGTGACCTTAGGAAATGCTAGCTCTGAGCCCAGTGCCTAAAGGGCTTGCTCCAGACTTGTTTCCCAGGGCAGCTATAGTCACTGTGAGCCAGGCTCCGGCCGTCAGTCTTCAGAAATTATGCTCAGTGGTGTGGCCTTGGCAGGGCTTGGCACACTGGGCCAGGCCTGTGAACAGGGAAGGATTATATCACAGGGAGCCCTGTGGTCGGCCTAGGATCCTTGGAAGGGGGCCAGGTGTATGCATGGTAACCAAGCAGTGGGCACCCAGGGGAGGGGCTGACGCTTTTCACAGTTCTTTGCATGGCTTTAATTAGCTTCGTGCACAAGCCTCCGGGTCCCAGAGACCCAGGCTGGACACTAGCCAGTGGCCCAACTGATGTCCAGAACCTAAGGGAGCCAGATGAGCCAAAACTAGGTGGGTAGAGATAAAGAGGGGTTAGTGTGGGCTAGAGTGGAGTCCTGGGGCATTGGCCCAACCCCCACTCCTTCCAGGTCCCTCCCCATCACCGGCCGGTGATCTCATCCATTCCTGGGCTGTAAATATCACCCAAATGCTCACGACTCTCAAATGTGTCCTCCAGCCGGGCCCCTCTCCCGAGCTCAGCCTGCACAGCCCACGCGACACCCCCGCCCAGATGTCTCCTGGGCCTCAACAAGCCGCTCCTCCTGGCACCCCCTTCTCAGGGACAGGAGCCCCTTGCCGGCTGCTTAGGGCAGACGCCTGGGAGCCCTGCCCACCGCCTCCAACCATCCTGTCAAGTCCAACTTGAAACACATCCCCTGCCTTCTGGATCCTCCACCCCTCAGGTCTGGCTAGAAAGTGGCAATTCTGTAGTCTCTTCCTGTGTGCTGGTCCCACAGTGCACACCACTGCCAGAAGAGCCATCCCAGGAAATTAGACCCTGCCCACTCCCCCTTGAGACAAAGTCTAAAAAAAAAAAAAAAAATGCGTGCTTTTTCACACACACACACATACACACACACACACACACACACACCTCTGACCATTGCCTCTGTGTCCTGTTTCCTACCTCACCTTTAGCTTCCACACCACCCTTGGCTGCAGCCTGGCCTGACCATGGTTCCCACTCCATAACATGCCCCCAGATTTCTCCCTCTGGGCATGTGTGTGTGCAGAGCATCAAGAGACAGGACCCAAGTTATGCATCTCAGGCTGCCAGCTTTCTTACAATACAGCATGTGCCCCCCTCCCCCTCCCTCTCCCCCAGCAGGCTTCTTTGCCATCTCCAGGCGTTGGCTTCTAATCCCCACCGTGGGCCAGCTAACAGAAACAGAAAATGGCCTGAGGCCCGATAGTGCCTGCTGATGAAGAGTAAGCTCGGCATACTCAGAGAGTTCATAGGTAGTGAACTCTGTTCCTAAAGGTATGTGGACTAAGACCGGATGATCTGTCCTGTAAGGCACTGAAAGTGCCGAGATCTGCTGCACATGGCCAGCTCAGGACCCCTAAGGCATTTCCTCAATGGAAGCTTTTTGGTCCTGACTTAGCCTTACTTCCCAGCACTGGCCCTCACCTGGACTCAGCAGGCTGGCTTGGTCTTCTCAAAGAGATGGGAGCTTCTTGAGGGGAAAAGTTGATGAAGACCCCCACCCACCAGGTGCAAGCTGGCAGCCCCCTAGGGCACCGGGGTAGTGCTGTCCTAGGCTGTCTTCCTCACAGAGCCACCTCAGCCACCGTGAACAGGGTGTTGGAGGATGTCTCCTGAGGGGGAGGAGACAGGAGGGCTGGGCACACCTTAGGCTAACAGTGCTCTAACCTGTGACACTGCTCCAATTGCAGCACAACAACCCCCCGACCCCCAGGTTTGGGATGATGCAGTGATGCCCAGGCCTGGAGCTCAGGTCAGAGCCCACTGTGCAGAGGGGCAAACTGCAGGTGTAAATGTGGGCAGTTGTGTGGCTATGTGTGGTAGCACCAGCAGGCCCAGGGGTTTCCTGGGAAAGGTCCCTGGTAAGGATGGGCAAGGCCAGACAGGACCTGCGCACCCCAGTTCTGCCCTGGTTCCTTCCTCTGATGGTGGCTGCTGAGTGCATTCCTCCACCCCAGCCTCCTCCCCGAGCTTCTAGAAACGTGGCCACCCCCATGGCCATCTGGCTCCCCCAATTCTCTCCCCCAAGTGCCTGCATCTTTCTCCCACCTTTCTCCCAGCTCTTGCCCTGTGGGGGAGGCCACCCCCCTTCCTGTTCCCCTCACCACTACTTCCTCCCACAGTTTTTGGGCCAAGGGGCTCTTTTCCTTTCATGTCCTTTCCAGCCCAGGTTTCAGGAATCACACATGCATCTTCTTGTCTGTGCTGTTTCTAAGCACATGCGTACACACGTGTTGTCTTGTGGCTCCTGCTCTGCCATGTGTGTGTTATGCGCTCACGTGTACTCACGGGCATATGGATCATCAAGGGCTGTGGGGTATATGAGGCGCCTACGCGTGAAGGCTGTGACCTGGGCCAGCTACAGGAGGGTGCACACAGCCCTTGCCTGATCTTCAGCTCTCCTTCGGAACTACCTCATCCCCCAGCAAGAGAAGCCTGGTCTTTGCACCTCACTCTTGGCCCCCTCCGGGGCTGGACAATCCCAGAGTAGATACCCCCACAAAAAGCAGCTTGTTCCGGAGCAGAGGGCCGGGCACTTAGTCAGCTCAGCTCTCGGAAAAGTTGGCTGATGTCAGCTCCGGGGCAAGCTCCCTGCTGCAGCTGGAAGGAGGTGAGAACGTCACCTCACTTCCATACATGAGCTTCCCCACCCCCGCTCAGCCCAAACTGCCCCACCAACAAGGGTGGGCAGCTCTAGCTCCTCTTAGGCCTTCTGTGCCAGTGTCTGAAGGAGATGCTATGCTGGGACCCACCCTCGTTTCTCACCACCCACAGTACCGCAGCCCAAGAGGCCACAGCTTAAGAAAACAGCTCTTTATTCCACGTCATCCGATATTTTACACAAGTAAAATAAAATTCATATCTCTATATACCGCGATCCGGGTGGGAGGCAGCGTTCTGGAACAAATGCCGCCCCCGGAACCCTGTAAACATGATGGGGTGGAGATGGGGGTGGGCTGGCGGGGAGGCATCTGTCAGGGAGGGCCTGGCCTGCCCCGCAGAGCCTGTCCCTGACTCTGGCTGGAGGCATGGAGGGAGACCCCATATGTACACACACCTGGTGGCTGGTGGCTGGTCAGCAGGGCCCGAGCACTGTCCAAAGTACCAGTGCAAGGCCCAGAGGAGCAAGGCTGCATGCCAGAGCCGGCAGGGCACCTGAACCCTCTGCGTCCCCGGCTCCACTGTTTCCAGTTCCTGCCTGGCCCAGACGGCAGTGGCTGCGGGTGCGATTCTTTCGGGAACAACCCGGCCTCCTGCGGGGACCAGTGGTGGGCAGTCCGGGTGGCTCTGAACCCCCAGGCCTCAGAGCAGTCAGTGGGGGTTCTGCAGAGCTGGGCAAAGTCCCAAAAGGAGAGTCATTGATGTGCCGAGGGCCTGAGCCATTGCTCGGTGGAGTGTCACCAGGTGGCACGCGTCCCTTGAGGGCGTTACCAGCAGAAGCCGGCCTCCCAGGTTCCAGCACTGAGGCTTTGTCTGCAGCATCCGGCTGGCAGCACTTGGGTATGCCCAGCAGCTCCTCATCAGTGAGCTGACTGGTCTGGATGGGACGGAAGGGCCCTGAAGCCACAGCACAACCCTCGAGGTCACTGGCAGCCAGGCGCTTAAGATCACGGCCTGCCAGGCGAGAGGGCAGGCTGCAGGGCACCTCTGATGAGGAGCCTCGGAACTTCTGCAGCCAGGCCCAGAGTGGACGTGCCCGGCAGTCACACACCCAGGGGTTGTCATTGAGTCGAAGGTACTGCAGAGACCTCAGGGGCGCTAGGACCTCTGCGGGAAGCATGGAGAGGTTGTTGGCAAACAGGTAGAGGGTCATGAGGCGGCCAAGGTCCCGGAAGGCGTGTGGGTGCACGCGAGCCACATGGTTCTGGTGTAAGAGGAGGCGGTCAAGACTATGCAGGCCACGGAAAGCGTGCTCAGGCACGCTGGGGATACGGTTGCCATGCAGAAAGAGGTGAGTGAGGTTGCCTAGGTCACGGAAGGTGTTGTCAGGGAGTGCCTGCAGATTGTTGTCTTGTAGGTAGAGGTACTGCAGAGCTGCTAGTCCACGGAATAGGCCAGGACCCAGCTCCTGCAGGCCGCATCGGTCTAGGTGCAGTGTGTGCAGGTGGCCCAGGCCACGGAACGTGGTAGGGTCCACAGCACGGAGCTGTGCATTGTCACTGAGGTCTAGCTGCTCCAGGAGGGTCAGACCGGTGAAGGCAGTGGCGTCAATCCGGGCCAGTGCATTAGAGTGCAGCCACAGGATAGTGAGATTTCGGCATGAGTGGAAGCTGGCAGCTGGCACGTGAGAGATTCGGTTGCCATGCAGGAAGATCCGCTGGCTGGAGGCTGGGATGCCAATGGGCACAGCCTGCAGGCCCTGCTGGGGACAGCTTGTTGTCACCTTGGGCTCGTTGTAGCACACACAAGCACCAGGGCATGGTGCTGCTACCCTCCAGGCCTGTAGCCATAACACCCATGCCAACAGCCGGCTTCCTGTGGGCAGAGGAAAAGGTGATCAGACAGGAGCCCCAAGAGGTGGGAATTGATGCTGGAACCAGTTCTTCTTGGGTTGGGCCTCCAGGGACTGGGCAGAGTCTAAAGGCTGCCAGCCCTGGCAATGGGGATGGAGGACCTCTGCCTTCCATACCATAGAGACAATACTGGGCTTTAAGTTGTCCTTGGAGACAAGTATTCTACACTGGTGATGTCGTCCAGACCCCCCACCTACCTCAGACCTGCTGGCATGACTATTGCACGGTTGCTTACCCGACGGGGTTAGCTTGGTTGGTCACCAAAAGCACACATGTGAAAGCCTTGTGGGGTAGTTGCATGCACCATACACAGAGCCCCTGGGACCTGCTGCTGTTTGTCTCCAATAGTCTTAGCTTTATCCTCAGTCTACCCAGATCAGCCCACGAGACTACAGGTTAAGATGGAAGAACACCCTGGGAGAGTCTGAGATGCAGCCCTTAGGTCTGCCAGGACCCTCGGCCCAGGCTGCGGCAGAGGTGTGGACAATCCATGCCCTGCCCAAACCCCTACAGCTCTTCACTACCCCTGGCAGCTTGAACAGAGGATTTGCAGCCCCTGAAGGGCTAGGAAAGCCCTGTAGAGGCCTCCTGAGGCCTGGGGTAGGTCTTCTCACTAACACCTCTGAGGGAAAAGGAGCCTGGGTGTCGGAAGGGAGGGAGGGAGGGAGGGAGGAAGGGAGGGTACAAGATCCCACCCCAGGAGCCTCTTGCAGGCCCCCAGGGCAGACTGCTCCTCCTCCTCCACACAGCCTCCCTTTTAAGCACTTCCTGACTTGGCTGTGAACACCTTCGCAGCTTCCTCCCCTGGCCTCATTCTCTGATCCATCCCTTCCCAGCCTCCCTGCCCATCCCTGTTGCCATCCCACTTCTCTTAGTGGCCCCAAGGCATTATGCCCCATCCTAGGTCTCTGGGCCAGATATACCTGGGTGTGGCCAAGGACCTACATAAGCAGCAGCAGCCTGCAGCTAGTGCCAGAGTGCCTCGTCCCTAGGATACAGCTTCTTGGCCTGTCACTAGAGCCCCATCCCTTTTCAATGCCGAAGGCTCTTTCAGGAGTGAGTCTATTAAAATGTGAATCCCCCTGGGAGGGTTATGGCTTATCAGCTAACACCTCCATTGACAGCTAACACCTGTGTTGGCAGCTAGCTAAGAGCAGGATTCTGCAGACAGGAGGCCGAGGCTGGCTAACTGCTTGGAGTTGCAGCCCCAGGGAGGAGGGGACAGACCAGGAGCTAGCTTTCCCTACCAATCCTTGGCCTCTGGGACTTGTACTTTTCACTAGGTCCCTTACCACAAAGGGTCCTCTTCTGCAAGTGCAGACTGTTGCTCTAAATCCAGATCCCCACAGGCCAGGTGAGCCGACCAGCCAAGAAGAGCTTTCAGGCTCTGGGGCTCCTCTCTTCACACTCAGTGGTTTTCTTCTACTAGCCTGGGTTTACTGGGCCTGGGGTCATTCATTGGCAACCACAGTGGCAAGCCAGGCCCAGCGATGCCCCCTCCTGGGCTGGCCATGTGTGGGCAGCACAGGGGCCTGAGACTCTAAGCAGCTCACTTCCCCTCACATTCTCTTCTTGCCTGTCCTCCCCGGGACAGCCAGTACCCCGTTATGCTTTATTCTGCTGTCACAAAAGGACACCATACGTATACACGGCATTTCCTGGTCCGACCTCAGAACCCAGGGCTGTGTAAGTGAGGGGCTTTCTGGAGATTTTACCGCCGTGGGTGACAGGTGGGTCACATTATCAGCCCTGTCACACCAGTCTGCCTATCACACACAACGTGTGTGCCAACTTGGGACCTCACAAACACCAAAGGCACCTCTGATCTCTCCGTGCTATCCACCCCATCGATGGTAAACTGAGACAGGGTAGAGCCCCTAGTTGTCCAACAGTAGCTCAGCTGGGGTCAGCGGGTGTCCAGAGCTGAGCCACAACAGGGAGGTGGGCAACCAGGAGTGGCTACGTGGTGCTCAGCCTTGCCAGGCAGAAGGAAAAGGACACAGCTGTGCTTCTGTTGGAAATCAACTTCGGAGAGGCGGCCCTTCTCACCTACCCTGTCAGCACAGGGGCTGGGGTAGGCTCTTCCGCTGTAGCCACAGTAATTGGCTCCAGCCTGGCCCCCCTTGGGGCCTGCCCGCTGGTCTCCATAGCAACCCCTGCGCTGAGCAAGCATGAGGGGGCATCTTTTTTTATGAGATAATCAAACCCAACTTTGCAGCATTGCTTGTGTTCACAGCAGGGGTTTGGGGAAATACCCAAATACACCTGACCAGGCGTTGTAAGGATGTTTCCCTGACCCCACCAAGGGCTGCCCTGGTCAATCTCTGTCTGCCACCTTGCAGGCCTTCCTGAAGGCTCATCCTTGTGGTTTCTGCAGTGCCCTGAGTGTGGAGCCTGGACCCCTCTACACCCACTTGGTTTTCACTCCTAAACATGCCCACAGATTCTCGTGGGAGCGGCCTCTTGCCTCCCTGTAGCCTCCACCAGACACTCTCATTCAAGTCCCCATTCTCAGAAGGCACCTGGCATGTACACATGGGCCAGAAGTGGTCCTGGGAGGTCCATCTCTCTTACATGGAGTCCAGGCAGAGACCCCTCCAGGACCTTACACCCAGCTGAGCCAGCCTTATGTGCTATGCATAAAGTGGTATTTCTCTAGCTATTCCTACAGACGTGTGTGGGTCTCTTCCGGGGCTTTCCCACGAGGAACTCACTGGATGTTGGAACTGGGTCATAGCCAGTGGCTTCTGGCTCAGCTCAGGTCATCTAGGGTGCCACAGGGGCATGAGGGTACAGTGGGAAGGGCTGGCTTCCTAGTGCACACGGCTCTGAAATTCCCCAGGGAGGACCATAACTAGATACAGACCCCAGGGTCCCTCTCTACCCGGGGCAGCCAGATCAGGTAGGATACAGCCATTGGCCTACATGCACTCATCTGGTACCGACAGCTCTTCTGAGTCAAGAGCTCATATTCACATTCATTGAGGAGGGAATGTGGGGAGGGAGGAAGGAGGAGATGGGAGAGACGAAAGGACAGTAGGGAAATGGAAGGAGAGAGATGGAAGAAAAGGAGAGAGGAGTGGTGGGGGGAGAAATAGAAGGCAGAAAGCAATCCTGGGCAGAGGGAAGGAAGCCAGGAAATGGGAGGGGGGCGTGAACGGGGAGAAAGGGAAGGGTAGGTAGGATGGGGAAGCTTCTGGGGCTTTGCCCAGCAGCCACCTGAGCCAGCAGGCAGGCACTGCTGAGGTCAGCAGCTCGCCTCAGCAGCCCTGGAGGCTGCCTTCTTTAGCTTCTTTAACAGGACCAGCTCACTGCGGTCCTGCATACACCATGCCCTCTTGTCCTACCCTGATGAGGCCAAGAGACAGTGCAAGCTCACATCCTCATAGACCCAGGGCACTGACTTTCATCCTTCTACCAGCTGGGTGCCCTTGAGTTCGAAGTGTCTCTCGAAGAACAAGTATCTACCCCATGGACTTTGGAGGGAGCCTACCAGTTAGACTAGTTGAGGTATAAAGGCCTCAAGTCGGTGCCACAGAGGAATCCATTCTCTTACCATCATCAGCAGCCTCGCTTTACAGATCGGGAAACTGAGGCAGTGAGGACTGAAGCCCTGCCCCCGTCCTGAGACAGTTTAAAAGGAAGGGGAGGTGGGGGACAGGGCACCACCTTGAGGGCTGTCAAGGAGAGCCTAGCCAGCTCATGAAGGATGACTGTTGTGTGGCCTGGGCAGCCAGGACTGCTCCACTGCTGCTCTGTTGGATAGGCACTTGGGCATGGGCTCTCCTGGCTGTCTAGGGCTGGAAGGCTGGGGTCAGAAGGCTGGAGAGGGGCTGGACTGCTGAGGCAGTCCAGAAAAGACCACAGTTACAAGGCAGAACAGCTCAGCATGGAAGACCAGAAATAGCTCCAGCAGAGGGTGGAGAACCAGTATCATCCCCACACTGCAGACAGTCAAGGCATCCTCCCCTGAGCCCATTCCTCACTCCTGCCAGCCCATCACTACTGAGCCCCACCCCACCTGTACCCTCACATTCACTTATTTCACACACACCGTGCACACACACACACACACACACTGCTCGCCTTCTATCCATCACTGGGTCCAGACACGCACAGCGGCAGCTTGTTTTCACACTGTTCTTCCTGGGCGCTCCCCAGAGCACAAATGGGGACAGGAAGGTGGCAGGTCCTACAGAACTCAGCCTACCCTGGTTCTCCCGAGGGTGTGGTCACCAGCCTCCGCTGCCCTGTCCTGGTCCTTTGAGGCCTTGTCCTTTATTGATCTTGACTACAGAGCAAAACAGACAGGCCAGGTTGACAGTGGGCAAGGTCATTTAACATGGTAGACAGATATATGACCCATGCCCATGTGCCTCAGGCCTGGCCCTAAGCAGCTGGGAAACTGAGGCCTTACAGTTGATGTATTACAATAGGAGCAGAGATGTTGGAAACAGCTTTTGACTGTGTCAGGTCATCCTCTTGTCCTCAGAGAACTCACAGAAACCCCCCTGCCTCCGACTTCAGAGTGCTGCAATTGAAGGCATACACCACCACGCCCTGCTCTTTCATTGCTGTTTTTGAGACTGACAGACCATGAATTTGTCCAAGCTGGCTTTTAACTTGTGATATGCCTATCTCAGCCTCCCAGGTAGCTGGGATTACAGGTGTGTGTGCTAACAGTCTCCCCTAGAATTCATTTTTTTGTCCTGTTGCTTACCTGAAACGCTCCAGAGCCTCGCCAGGTCCAGCAACATATTCTACTCTGGTACTCACCTCCATGGAGCTCTCTGTGAGTCCTGCTCTGTGGGCCTGTGGTGCCAAGTACCTCTAGCACCATTAGGTTAGATGAAGCCCATCTAACCTGGCGATCAGTGCCCCCTCTCTGAGGAGAAGCTGGTAGCCAACAAATACCTGCTGCCTAATTACAAGCCTCTCACCCCTAGGCCTTTGTGATCCTGCTGCTAATTCAATCCATCCTCCAGGCCAGGCTTCAGTCCCCAAGGACACTAATGAGGAACCCGCCAGTGACTGGCATATCCCTACCACAGGCATCCTGTGAAGGAGACCTCCTTAGGTCATAGCCTAAGCCTCAGGACTGCCACACACATGGCCCTCTTCCCTCTTACCCATTCTGATTCCATCCTGGATGGGGTGCCTGACCTGCAGGGTCTATAGTATTGGATTCTGCCATTCGTGTCTCATATCTATTTCTGGAACAAGTATCCCAGACTATCCCAGACCAAGCTCTGGCTCACCCACCCTCTCCCTGAATCTGCTGTTGATCTCGCTCTGAATGATAATACGTGGGGTAAGTATAGAACTTGGGTGCTTGGCCTCGACTAGAGATAAGAACGTATACTATAGGGGCAAGCAAAGGCGGGGGGGTGGGGGGAGGCAGGTACAGCCATGCGTTGTTAGTACAAGCAGAATGCAAAACAGGATGAAGGAATCACAGAAGCCAGTGTCCCTTGGGCACAGGCAGAAATGGGTCGGTATGAGGGGGCTGAGGGGGCTGAGGGGGCTAGTGGAGGGTCTTCTTTCCCTGCAGTGGGAGGAAGCAGGCGACACCTCCCCATGTGTAAAACACATCCGCCAAGCAGGCAGGCGGCCTCTGCCCAGGCTGAACTTATTTTGCTATTAAAAAAACCATCAGCAGTGCAGGTCTCGAGGCCAGCATCAGCTTGCACCCTCTGGCGTCTACCCTCTGGGACCCACTGACTGTGGATCAGTCCTCAGGACAAAACCTGGCAGACAGGACCCTGCTAGAGATGGCCGATTAATGAAGAGCCAGCACACCTCCTAAGCTGGGCCACCTAGCCTCCTGAGACCTCTGTCATGGAGCCAGTAGCAGCGGCAGGACAGGCAGGGAGTGCCAATGGGAACAAAGGATCCAAGAGGGAGAATGCAATCCTCTCCATCTACATGTTCCTGGCGGAATCCCCCTCAGAATGCCAGAGCACTGAGTCCATGTCGCTGGAAGGAAAGCTGAGGGGCCCTGGATGACCTGGCCCAAGAGCTGGCTGTTACAGCTGGGGTGGTTCTTTTTTTTGTTGTTTGTTTGGCATGCGGCCACATCTATATGTTCACCCACGATCCAGGGCCGCTTTCGGCACAGTGACGCTGGCACAACACATGGTGTGGCCCACGATGCTGGGGCCTCCTTACCGGAAGTTTGCTGACCCGCTTTGTGACGGAACGCCTGCTGTGTGGGGCGCTGCTGTCTTCACACTCACAGGGTCTTGCCAAGGCCGTTCAGCCTCCTGACTAAGGGTCGAAGAGGAGCATTCATCCTGCCGAGCCCGCATGGCTGGGTGGACTGAGTGCAGTGGTCTCACCTTAGTGCAGGGCTAGCTCTGAGGAACAGTGAGCACCATCAGCATTTGGGGGAGGGGGTTGGAAGTTGTGTGGAAAGGGAGTAGTGAATACTGAAATCCTGTCCAGGTTATGGAAAAATCAAGTATCTGCTAGGAACACTGTCAGGAGGCATGGAAATAAGCATGCACAGTAGAGTACAATTTGGAAATCAAACAGGGAAGCTGAGACAGGAAGACTATGAGTTCAAGGTCAAATCATAGCAAGACCTTGTCTCAAAACCCTCCAAACAAGCTGGGTGGAGTAGGAACCACTTAATCTTGCAATTTGGAGGTGGAGGCAGGAAGGTCGGGAGTTCAAGGCCAGCTTTGGCTACATAATAAGTTCAAGGCCACCCTGTCTTGAGAACAAACAAACAGGGGCAGGACAGGTGGCTGCCCTTGTAGAGGGGCCACTTTGGTCCCCAGCACTCACGCAGCATCTCATTTAAATCTAGTTCCTGAGGATCTCATCCCTTCTTCTGATCTCTGAGGGCATGAGACAAGCATACAGTTCACACCTATACACGTAGGCAAAACACTCATACACTTAATTTTTTTTTTTTTTCAAAAACTTAAAAAAAGAAAAAAAAAGAACAAAGCAAAAGACCAAAACTGTTTTTAAGGAAGGGATCAGGAGGAAGTAGTAGGGGTCAGTTCCCAACTGGGAAGGAAGGATAATGGCACTAGAGGGAGCGCAAACCTAAGGGAGGTGGGTTTGTGTGTGGCCCTGCTCAGATGGGGGTCAGCTGGCGTGATGGTTCTGCTACGCCAGTGTAACCACCTCCAGGATGTCTGCAGGGTTCTCTGCTGTAAACTGCCTCAGAAGCTCCGGCCAGGTCCAGTGGAGCTGGCTCTCTGACCCGCTAACATCAGTCCTTGGACTGGGTAGGAATGAAAGCATGGGCCATGAGCAAGTCAGCACTGATAAACTTCCCAAGATGTCAAGAGCCTAGCCTTGGCATTCACAATTCAGAAAAAAGGATTTATTGTGTGTGAGAATGCTTAGCCCAGGAAAGGAGAAGGCACTAACTACTTCTTGACAAAAAGGAAGGTCTGGACCACTTCTGATGACCGCAGAACCAGCTACTCATGCAGACCCATCCCAGGGTCACAAACTGAGAGTGAGCTATACACACCTTCTCTTCTCATTACCAATGTTAGCATCTCCATCATCACCACCGTCACCATCAGCACCACCACCATCACTACGGTCATCACCGTCATCACTGTCACTGGCATCACTGCCGTCTCGATCACCATGATTACTGTGCTGCAACCATCACTGTCATTACCACACCATCGTTATCACAGTCACAGTGTTACGTTAGTCAGCTTTCTGTCACTGTGGCAAAATCTGAGTCAACGTTTTGGGGAGGTAAGGCTCATGTTGGCTCAGTTTTAGAAATTTGGGCCCAGAGCAAGAACATGGCAGAAGAAACAGCAAAGAAAGTTGCTCACTCTGTGGCATCCAGGAAACAAAAAGAGAAAGAAAGAGAGGGGATGTAGCCTTACATGCCTTTAAGGACACATACTCAATGACTTAACTTCCCTTTCCTAGGTATAACCTTCTATAGATTTTGCCACTTCCCAGTATTACCATGGACAGGGGCTAGGTCTTCAGAATCTCTTTGGGATATTCAGGATCCAAACTGTAGTAGTTACTACTGATTTGATTCCCTTATCACCACCACCATCTTGACCACCCATCATCAACACTATAAGCACTATACCAAGTAAAAGCAAAGCACTTGGCTAGAAAACAGCCTGAGGCAAGCTTGGAGCACACGTGGAGAGCAGCCATCTTCACACAAAGGCAGGAAATCACAGCCCAGTAAGGAGGTTCTATTCCGGCATCAGAGGCTTGAAGCCATTCAAGGCTATCTTTGATCAGCAGCCGTTTCCTAGGGAGGCACTGTCATCACAGCCACAACTCCAGCCTCACAGGAGGCTCAATAGCAGGGCAGGACAGAGGAAGAAGGGAGCATTCCTGGACAGCTCGCTCCTGGGAGTTTCATGACCTCCTTGTGGTACAACTACCATGTGGCAGTTTGAATAAGAATAGGCTCTATGGACTTCTATATTTGCATGCTTATATGGACTTATATATTTGAATGCTTAGTGCATGGCACTATTTGAAATGATTAGAAGGATTAGGGGTGTGGCCTTGTTGGAGGAAGTATGTCAACTGAGGGTAGGCTTTGAGGTTTCAAAAGCCCATGCCAGGTGCAGTCACTTACTCTCTACTTGGGGATCAGGATAAAGCTCTCAGCTACTCTCCAGCACCATGCCTGGCTCCCGCCATGCCCCCTGCCATGATGATAATGGACTAAGCCTCTGAAACTGAAAGCAAGCACCCAATTAAATGCTTTCTTTTATACAAGTTGCCTCAGCCCCGGTGTCTCTTCACAGCAATAGAACAATGACCAAGACACCCCATTGCACAATGAGTAGGTAACCATTACTCCTGTGCCATACATAAAGGCCTTGAGGCAAAACCGCAGTTGGGTACCAGTGAGGCCAGGGGACAAGGCACACTTGGGCTCCAGGATCCCTGCAACTGTACCCAAGCCCCAAGGATTCCACCAACTTTTAGAGTAGCTGGCGAAGAGGCCAGGCCCCCTGAGCCTGTCACCACCCCAGCAACTTGAGCATCATGCTGAGTCAGCCCCACCTTTCCAGAATCCAGTGCTGCCTGTAGCCTTGCAGCCCCCACTGAAGTGTCGCTAGCCAGGTCTGAGCTGGGCTAATGTCCTGCCTCCCTAGAAGTTAGCCTGTGGCTTGACATCCAAGACTGATACAGCCATCCTGTATGTCCGACCTTGCTCACTGTGATTCAGGTGAGGAGTTGGAGATGGCGAGGCACAGATCAACACAGTGTCTTTGCTGTCCCTGCTCTGTGCCTGTACTGAAGGAGAGCGGACAGCTAGGCTGTGCCTAAAACACACTTGGAGCCGTGTCCTTCCTGCCTTCTCTACAGTCATCTTAGCAGGCTTGCTGTCCTGCTGCAGGGAGCCTGCACAGCCTTCCACACCTGAGCTCGGGCAACCCCAGCTGCCGCTGCCTTATCATCAGGAACCACTGTTCTCCCTCTTCTACCCAACCATCAGCACACAGTAGACTCAGTGAGTTATATACAGACACGTGTTCACTCCTCCCCAGAATGATAGTGACCAGGGAGCATGCCCTGTGGAGTAGAGAACGTGCAAAAAAAGGGTCTCTTCCCTTTGCATATGGGGAAGCCCAGGGAAGCTCCTACTTAAAGGCTCAGAACCTGCCAGCTGACATGCCCCATCTCAGCAGAACCCTACCCTACTTCCCCTGAAAGGGTGACCAGCAATTATCAGTGTGTAAAAAATGCACCAGAGCAGACAACAAAGGAATGTGAGAGGTGGCAGATGGAGGGTCAGAAATTAGGGGGAAATTCTAATTAGCCCACTCAGGGATAGAAGTGGATTTAAAACAAGAACAGGGTGCCATGCCCCAAGGAGTCACCAGAGAACCAGAAAGAGTGTCTAGAAATTAAAAATAGAATTGCTAAAATTAAAAGAATCAATAGAAGGGTTGGAAAACAAGGTCAAGAAAAATCTTCCATAAAGAAAAACAAAAAGAAAAACTGAATGAGATTCAATGGGCAAATATAGGTCAAATGTCTTTTAGGGCAATTCTATGAAGAGAAAACAGAAAATGGAGGATAAAAAATATCCAAGAGAGGATACCAGAAACTTTCTCAGGGCCAAGGAACCTCACTGGGCATTCATGGCAAACTCCAGGCTCCTGGTGACCAAGAGATTCCAGAAGGAAAAGCTGGTGTAAGCAATGCCAAGGTAGCAGTAAGGCTCACCAGAGCATACTGTGTGCCAGGTAATGGCAATGCTGCAAGATTCAGGAGAAATGCTTTCAAAATATGGAATTCTGGGCCCAGCCAGTCCAGCTTGAACACACTTGCAAGTATGGAAGGGCTCCGACGGCCCTTCACTGTACCTACCCTCAGCCAAGACAAACACATACACTCATGGACGTTAATGTGCATCCCACGAAAGGAGAGGCAAGGGTCTAGGATGGGGCCCCAGATGAAAATGAGAGAGAGAGAGACAAAGGGCTTGCTCTCCTATGAGACGGGGCAAGAGGAGAAACAAACATTCCACAGACAACCGTAACCTGAGGAAAAATGAAGGGCACATGAAAGAGAAGAGGACACGGAGCCTTCCGAGTCGAACGTGGGCTGAAAAGTGGAGCGCCTGCATCCTGAGCAGGGACAAGCTGCTCACTGGTGCGGGGCCTGCTCAGCCGAGGGTGGCCGGGAATGCACCTTGGTTTCTGGCCCGCTCTACATTCTTCGTTATGGAGGGATGCTCACAGGTCCAGCCCTGCGGTCCCTCTCCCTTGGCCAACCCAAATGTCCCTCCACAAGCACTCAGCTCCGCTTCTATCAACCTGACCAGCCCCTACCTAGACACTTTCTTCTCACTGTCACAGTGCTACCTCTTCGTTCGGGCTTCGGTCTCAGGCTGTCATGGTGGGTGGGGAGGCAGGACAAGGGCCATCTTGTACTGGGGTCAGGACTGTAACCCCTGGGCCTCAGCATCTCTATTTCTCAGAGCCCTAACCTGCAACAGAGCCCATGGCACACAGGCAGGGGCAATGTGAATAAGTAATTGCTCTTTTATTAACGAGTGATAAATTATTCCTATATGATTGTTTGTGATAATGCTTGCTTATTTGAAATCAATTTGGAATGGAAATTGTTGGCGGCTTCTCACCTGCACGGATGGAAGCCAGGCACTACTGCCTCATACAGAAAAGGAGGTCACTGTATTTTGGCTACATCCTGCTGCTGATGCATTTAGGGTGCTATGGCCGGCATCGGGGGAGGGGTGGTGGCCATGGGGCTGTGAAGCCAGGGAGACCAGGTACCTCTAACCTCACTCCTGGGCACACCTACGTCCAGGGTGCAAGAGGGGTCAGATCAGCCACTCGGTGTGGCTTTCCCGCTGCCCCTACCCACAGCTCCAAAATGTGCAAAGCTCCGTTGATAAAGTGCCCACTGTGTAAATGTGAGGACCTGGGTTAGAAAGCCGAGCACCCACAGAATAGCCAGACATGGTAGCGTGAACCTGTAATTCCAGTTCTGGGAAGACAGGGGCAGGAGAATGCCTGGAGCTCACCAGTCAGCCAGACCAGACAAATTAGGGATCTGGGTTTGGTAAGAGACCCCGTCTCAAAAGAAAAGGGAAGAGTTCCCACTACTAGTCAAGGACCCACACTCCTTTTGAGCTGAGGGAAGACCAGGGCAGGGAAGGCCCCTCTCTAACAGACCCGAAGCCCTACTGAGGCCCTCTCCAGTGACCATAGCATGGCCATCAGTGCCAGAGGCCACTCCCAGATCTGGCTGTATCCATCTCTCTATGTGATTCTTGGGGATCTGGGAGCCAGACTTTCACCTCACACAGGTCACACCCCGTGTCCATTTTGGGCACCACTCAAGCCACTCATAGCACAAGCTTCAAAAAGCACTTACCTTTTTCCTGGTCCTAGTCTTAATGACTCCACAAAACATGGCCCCATTCTTTCCCCTCCCCAAAGCCCAGTGCAAGAGGGTCCCTAGAGAGCCTCGGCTTTCTATTCTGACGCATGGAGGCCCAGTAACCAGGTCCTACACCAGCACCTGTTCTTGGGAATTCCTATTTCAAACCTTGATCCAACAGGCCAGACAGCTCCCCCTCCAACCAGGCCCCACCCACTCCTCAGCTGTTTTGGGTGGCCGCAGCAGGTCATTACTTGGCCAGTAGGTGTTGGGGCTTAGGTTCAGGTCTGACTGCACTCATCTCTCCCATGTGACCCTTGAAGATTTGGAAGGCAGCAGTGAAGCTGTGTCACCCTGAAATCTAGCTATCTAGGCCAGTTCAGTCATCACTAATGCCCCAGGAGCCTGGGTTTCTTATGTGTGAGGCAGGAGAGCTGCTCCCAGGGTGATACACCTGTGAGACACACCTCAGAGGCCCTGGGCGCCAGGGTTCCCATTGGACCCACAGGCTGCAAGTGGCTTGCCTAGCCAGTCTCTCTGCAGCCTGTTTCTGTCACTGGGCTGTGTGCACCATGGGGGCAGAACCATGCCTAGTGACAAGCATACAGTAGGAGCTCTGTGTGTGTTTGTCACATGCAATTACATGCTCCCTATAGGCAAGTGGCAGCCTTTGTGTGCCTGTAGAGACAGCATTCCCCGGGGATGCCCAGGGCAGATGAGGCACTGGTCCTTTCCTGGTTGGGGGAGGCTCGTGCATACAAGTGCTGAGGCTCTGAGCGTGCCTCGAGTGGCCTTGCTTCCGTTACAGATGGATGTTTGTACTGTCCCTCCCCACCACCACAAACTCATAAGGATTCCCTGCCTCAGCCTTCCACGTAGTGGGAGTACAGCATGAGCTACTATGCTCAGTTTCCACCCAAAACATATGCCCAAAGTCCCAATCCTCAGTGTGATTTTATTTATTATTTCATTTGTTCGTTCATTCATTCATTCATTCATTTTGAGAGCACCAGAGGCCTAGGCTCTCTAGGGACCCTCTTGCATTGGGCTCCAGGAAGGGAACAGAATGGGGCCACGTTTTTTTTTGAGGCCTGATAGTGACAGCCATGAATGGCCTGAGTGGCACCTTGCCTGGGCATTATGTGACCTGTGTGAGGCGAAAGCCTAGAATAGCCTGGGACTATTTTATTTTCCCTTTCAAAATGTTTGTGTATGGGTATACCATGTGGGTGCGGCCAGAAGAGGGCATCCTAGCCCCTAGAACCAGAGTTACAGAAGGTTATCAGATACATGTGGGTGCTGGATGCTGGGAACCAAACATGGAAGTCCTCTGGAAGGGCAGCTTGTGCCCTTAACTGCTGAGGCAAGCCTCTAGCCCCAGCCTGGAACTCTTGATCTTTGTGCCTTGTCCCCCAAATGCTGGAGCTTTAGGCGTGTTACCAGCAAATCCTACCCCTGATATGAATGTATTTGAAGGAGGTTGGTGGGAGATGGTTAAGGTTGGATAAGCTCTTCAGGGTGAGGCTTTGAGAAAGATTCGTGGCCTAGAAGAAACCCAAGAGAGGCCATTTCCTACAGCAAGAGAACCATCTGCCAGTCAGGAACAAGCAGCTCACTAGCACCCGACTGTGTTGGCGCTCTGATCTTGCAGTCCTAGCCTCTAGATCCGAGAGAAAATTAATCTCTGCTATTTGTGATGCCCAGTTCACGGTATTTTGTTACGGCAGTATGAGCTAGTACAACCTCCCTCTCAAAACTTTGGAGGGTTCTCTTCAGGTTTTCAGACACGAGTAGGATCTGGCAAGATCCAAAGTGTTTCTGGCTTGTTCTGTTTGGTCTTGTGTTGACGCCAGAACAGGCAGAGGATAAATAAACCAGCAGCTCTGTGCCCTGACATCCCTGCACACCACAGCGCAGCCCTGAGCCTATCAGGTTCTGAGAGCCCTGGATTCACTTGCATTGGGTTCAGGGGGCTCAGGTGGAGTCCCCAACCTCTGAATTTATTCTTTCATCTGGAAATAGAGATCAGCAAATCTCATGAGGTTCACACCTGGCTCATGCAGGACTGCCAGCAGCACTCTGCCTCTCCCTGAGAAAACGTCCTCTCCCTGTGCAGGAGAACACCCTGTCCTGCCCTTCCCTTACCTCCTGCAGGCCTTTGTTCAAGCATGTCCCCCTTGTTCCCAGGCCCAAGGCCTCAGGGAGCCTCTTCTCCCCTGAGCCTCACCCATCACTTTAAGGAGCTGGACCCTTCTCACTCCTTCATCACCCCTGCCCACCTTTCCACATGTGAGACCCTCTTCTGGGATCAGTGCCCACAAGCTCTATAGAAGGGGCACTAGCGTCCAGGGCATCAGCTAGGCCAGAGCAGGTCTGTACCACAAATGTTCCCAGGCAAGGCATGGACAATGAATACCCATAACCTGGCAGGAAAGCAGGCCCTGGGCTGAGAGCCTCTTTTTCTCTACTTGCCATCACAGAAGGAAACCCTGCCTTCCCTGGGCTGTTATCACAGCTGATCGAGATGGTCCTATGACCTGAGGGCCTGGGGATCCCTGGGAAGTCATCTCCTGCAGCTTTGGGTCTGGGTAGCTGTCTTGGGAGGGCAGGGGAGTGTGGAGTTGCTGGATGTGACTGAGGCCCTATGGGAGGGGTGGGAATGGAGTAGCCTTCAGTGTTAGGGAGGGCTCTAAAGAGGTCTGATGCCCCACCACCCATCCATCCACCTCGAGCCACCTTGAACCACCTCGAACCACCTCGTAGCCAGGCTGTGACTCCAGCAGCAGGTGAAGGATGAAGTACATTAGGGCCACCATCTGTCTCGGCTGTGATAGGCTCTCTACTGACATCCAGGAGGTATGTAGATGGAATATCTTTATGGGAAGAGTTTTTCTTTTGCCAATTTTCGAACAGGAAGCCAGACACTTGTCACACCTGTCCTCGTGTCAGCCTCTGCCTGACATAAATTGGGGCCGAGGCAGGGAGATGAAAGACAGCCTGGACACGGCCCAGTGTGCAGAGACCACGTGTCAGGCCGCAGAACACACAGAGCCGTGAGGGCGTCCTGCTGGGGCTCTGCACTGGGTTCCTCCCCTGTCTCCTCTCTCCCCTTGCCCAAAGGCCAGCCTGCCCTGGCACTCCTGCCTCCCGTGGAGCAGGGGAACATCTCCTCTGACACCAGAGCAGCCAGGCCCCCTCCCCTTGGCCACAGCTCCAGTTTCACCAGGAAGGGAGGAACCTCACACAGAGAACAGGCCTCAGGGTCCTTATCCCACTGTTGACACCCACACTACCCCTTTCTCTCTCTTGAAATTTGAGGACATCTCTTTGAAACCTGGATGACTTGAGGAGAAGAGATGTTACAAAGACTCAAGGTCTCTACTGCCCAGGGCTGGTGTGTAACCAGGAAGACTTTGCTGAAAGAAAGGAGGGAGAGGCCAGCGCCACCTGAGGCCCTCTGCAATGGGAGTCTACCATCCCCACAGCCCAACCTCCTCACGGTGCAGGCACCTCCATTCCCATCAGCTTTATGAAGGGCAGGGCCAGGCACACCCAGAGGACCAGGCATGCCCAGAGCCATGCAGGTAGGCAAGGGACACTCTCTGTGGGGACCACCAACAGTCCTGATACTTCCTCAGACAATGCTGGAGGTTGTGTCTACAACCTTCAGAGGGACCTGAGAGGTTAGCTCTGCCAGGCTCCCATGCCACCATCATGGGGTTGGGACACCAGCCTATGCTGTACTCTCTGAGGATGGGGACACCGGAGCCAGGGTAGATGAAGAATGAGCACCTGTCAGGGGCGGGTGACAGAGCTCCATGGAAGGGAGACCCTGAGCAGGGCAGTGTGGAAGCAGAAGTGGCACACGTTGGGAGGCCTTGGGCTGGCCTGCTGCCCTCTCTGGACTGCTGCTCTGGAGGCTGGCCAGGACCAGGACAACAGCTGCCCTGTCTTTCTATGTAATTGTTCCCAGCTACAGTTTTGGGGTCCACTGCCTGTATTTCCTCCAAGGACCAAGAAGGAATACAAGCAGCCCATCTAGCGGTCCTGCAAACTGAATGGAGAAACAAAGGTGTCCAAATTCCCAAGTCAGCCAAGTTTCCAAGGCCAGGTTCCTGCCCAGGGGTCAAGCTGTACCTCACATTTCTCAAGGGTGTGGAGGTACCCCAGCCCTGGCAGAGGTCCTAGCTTCCTTTCTGCGTCCCCAGCTGCTGGGCCTCCCCGGAGCCAGGGTACCCCATCCTCACCCTACCATACCCTCTCATCCACTGAGCAAGAACATTACTCCCCCTCAAGACAACAGGCAAAGACACTGTTGGCAGAAAGGCTGCTGGGGGAGGGGGCAACTCCAGACATGGGATCCTCCTCAGTGCTACATGGGGGCTTGTGATAAGGGAGCTCAGGGGGCCCGCACTTCTAATCCCATTTTCTGTCTGCAGTTTGGGCAGAGGTAGGCAGGACTGAACACAAACCAGAGAAAGTACAGGAATTGGGTTCTCTGTTTTCCACCAAGGGCTCCAATGCCATTCCAGCCTCAGTTTCCACAGCTGGCTCCTGTGGTCTGTGCTGGAAGTATGAGTACTGCAGCCTGTTGGGAGGAGTCCATCATCCGGATGAGCAGGAACTGGCCAGCATGGCCAAATCAAGCTCTCTGTGGCCAGCTGGCTCTCGTCAGCAGGTCCACCTTCATGCTGTCCACGTACCAACAGGGAGGCTCAAGAGCCAGCATCCGCCTTTGGGTTCCTGGAGCCCTCACCTGCAGCCATGGTGGCCAACAAGGCTGCCCTGACGGCCCTGAGGCCACCAGCCTGGGTGTTTCCCAGCCCATACAGGGGTGAGCGGGTGACTGGGGAGAATGTTTTTCTTCGCTGATACCCAGCAGCCTCCTGGACTCCCTCTGCAGGTATCTGCTGGTGTGGCTGCCCACTGCCCATGCCCCCTAACCCTGCATGCCAGGGTGGGGCTGCTTGGAGGGTGTGGAGATGGAGAGACACTGGAACCCATGAGAGATGCGAGGAATGGCTCCGACACAAGATCTTCTAGCCCACCTGGAGAGCAAATGAGCAAGGCGCCACCAGGGGAACTTCAGGCTCAGAAGCTAAGGGGAGGACGACACGGCAGGCAGAGAGCCTGGGGTGGAATGGAGGACATCTCTGCCTATGGGCACCCTCGGAGGGGGGAGGGAGGTTCTGAGATGGGTTTGCAGTGAGGGCTAGAAGGGGATAGCAGGAGGTCAGAATGGACTTTCTTTGGGGGTGAGAAGGGGAGACACGGTCGCTGGGCTTGGACAATGGATGCAGAGGCTATGAAACCATCTGGCTGAATTTGGGGGACTGGAGAGGCTCAGAGGAACACAGCTGGGGAACTGTGGTATCAGTTGGGAGGCAGCTTGGCTGCTCACTGGTGTGAGCAGTGCCCAGGTGCCTGTCCACCCGCATCACCTGGGAGATGCTCAAGCTGGTGACCCTAAATAGCAGCCTAGCTGGCTCAGGCATGTGCAGGCTGAGTAGTCTTGGGAATTAAGGACCTCTGGCCAGCCACACTAGCCTGGAACTTGGCAGGGAGGCAGTTCCTGTTCATTAAGTACTGCCAGGCCAGGTTGAGCTGGACACGATGTGGGGTAGGGGTAAGGAGCTGTGGGTTCTTAGAAGGCTCTTCTTTTCTGCTCTCCATCCGTGTTCCCTGTGTACACACAGTGCACAGGGCTTGCTCCTGGCCCAGCTGCCAGTGACAGATACTACAAGCCAGTGCCACCGTTACCATGCCTGGCTCCCCACCATCTCTCCTAGAGAACAGAACCCTATATATTGAGGAGGAGTCTGTGTTTTCCTGATCTTCAGGACACTAAGCTGGGAAAAAAAAACCCTCACGTAAACAGCCATGGACTACAGATGACATCTCCATCTCCAGTGACCAGCAAAGGGTGGTGAGGCCCAAGGTCACACAGCACACCGGTACGATATGATCTTATGGCTGCCTGGACTCGGGGGAGGGGAAACTTCTGTCAGGTTCCCAAGCTGGCCCCATCTGGGGCCTGGCAGGAGGGTGAAGAAAGCCAACATCTTCACAAGGTCACAAAAGCTAGGACAGATTGAGGTCATAGGACAGGGGATTGCAGGCAGATCAGGGACAATCTGAGAGGGCTCCCAGGAGGCAGTGAGCACCCTAGGGCCTCACTCTGGTTTGAGACCCTGGATACTCTAACATGTTCAGCCCCACCCTCTACCTCAGTGGGCCCCTCACCCAGCTTCAGCCTTTGCCTGACATTTCCCGTGACATTTGCTGCAAAGAAATAGAGTCATAAATCCAAAGGTTAAATTTGCACATTGCCTTACAATGCCAGGAGAAACCTGTCCCTCCATCCACCAGGTACCCCATGGATGTAGCTTGGTGTGGGATGGCCTGCCCACCCCTTGACCCCTCCACCCCCGTAAGGAACCCCATTACTATTTCCAAAAATGGCTTCTTGAGTACACCAGGCCATGGAGTCTGTTGCATAGTTTGGAGATGCCTGCCCCCTGTGAAACCAAGGCCCCAAGATGCCCCGTGGGAAAGGCGCTGCACCAGCAGCTTAACCCTGCCCACCCCAAATTTGATTGTAAAACCTTTGTTTGAAATCCAGCAACAGCCAGGCAGTGGGGGCACATACCTTAGTGCCAGTACTCAGGAGGCAGAGGCAGGCAGATCTCTGAGTTGAGGCCAGCCTTGTCTACAGAGAGTTCCAGGATGGCCAGGGCTGCACAGAGAAATCCTGTCTCAACCCCCACCCCTCAAAAAAAGAAAAAAGAAAAAGAAATCCAGCAACATTCTGTGGAACTCAAATTCCAGTTTCCTGGAGGGTCAAGGAACACCCCTGGGCAGCTGCTCCCATTGAAGCTGGACCAGCTCCTGACACTTCTCCACCCCACCTCTGCCAGCCTCCATGTGCCAGGGTGCTGCAAGGGCCACCTGGGTCAACACAGGGAGGCTGGCTTCACCTGCTCGGCATCTTCCCAAGGACACTTGGGAAGCTGTGCCAACAGCCCCTGCTTCTTGACTCCACTTTCTGGGTCCAGCTGCCCCGGGAGAAGACTATGGGTACTGCCATGGGGACACCTCAGTCACCTCAGCCTCCAACCCTCCACAGCAGACATGGTACCCAGGAGCTATGGGAATAGGGCTGGAGAGAGGTGGCCCCAAAGGGCCAGCTGAACAGATAGCCTTTCTTACAGCTGGAATCCTGGTCCACTTACCATGTCACCCACCTGATGTGTATAAAAAGACTCAGATGGTTTGGGGACAGGGCAGGGCACAATTAGGCCCTGGCTGGAAGTTGGCCCAAGTGTGTAGAGAGGGGCACATGTCTGGCCCTGAGGCCCTTCACTGAGGACTTGTGAGGATGAATGCGGAGAGCTGCGTGGCTGAAGGTAATGCAGAAGGCCAAAGCGGGTTTAAACAAGTACATTTTGGTGCCTTCTCAGGAAGGGGTTCCACACTCACCAGTCAGTTAAGCATGATTCACAAGAATAGTTCCCGATGTGCAAAGTGTTTAAAATACAGTGACAAAAGAAGAAACGGCAGTGCTGAACACCGGGTGTGCCGGGACCTAGCCAGGCCCACGCACTCTGGGGACAGGCAGGGGGATGGAGGGCATGTCCCTCGACACTGATGACTGCCCCTTGAGACTCTAAGCCTGGAGTCCACGAGGTAAGCACCCCCTTCATCGTCTGATCAGAGTAGGATCTGCAGGCCACAAATGAGCGGCTGAGCAATGGAGGGGTGGGGAGCAAATGCAGCATCTGGGATTTGGCCACATGGATGGCACAGGTGACCTTGGCTGGGTGTAGCCAGGCCACAGGGCAGGCATGCTGAAGGGTGCCGACGGTACCAGGCCCTGAAGAGACACGCACAGCTGCCACCCCAGCTCCTACAGATCTGAGGGTCCAGGCCCTGGATGGCTGCCCAGGCAGCCCTGCCTTGGGTTGAAAATCAGGACTCACAGAATGGGAGCAAGGCAGCATGAACTTCACTAACCAGGCATAACCTGGTGCCAGGAGCATTGGTAACTGTATGGCAGGGTCAGGTCCTTGCAAACACACACATACACACACACACCCCTTCCTCCTCCTGTCCTTTTTCCTGAATGCGCAGCCTGAGGTTCCTGGGAGACTCTCTGGGCCCTAGGCCCACGATTGCAGAAGGGCTCCCTCTGCCTCCTCCCCCAGCTGGATCCCTCCTCTCCCAGCTGGACCCCTTCTCTCCGAAGGAAGGCATGGTGCCAGAAGGCTGGCAAGCAATGGATGCTAGAAGCCAGGCCTGGATGGCAAGAGGGAGGCATGATCCCACAAACCCTGCTCCTCACAGACAACTCACCACTTGCAACAAACAACAGCAACAAACCTGGGCCTCTTCACAGCCAAGGAGTCAGCCTTAGCCTTAGATAACAGGCTAGTGACCACCTTCTGGGGCCCTGGGCCAGCCCTGAGGGGGTCCTCCTCCTCTTGCTAGATGACCCCCACTAACACATCTGTAACCACAGAAGATGCATCCCACCTGAAGGAAACAGACTCGGCAGGGCTACCAGGACCCCACTGGTACAGGGCAGAGCCTAAGGCTCAGTAGCATCACTCTCCATGCTCACCACCCCCTTAGCACCCCAACACACCTTCCAGGAGGAAGGAGGGGACTAAATTGGCAGGAGTCCCAGGAAAACCCCTGTTGACTAGGAGTCAAAAAAAAAAAACGTATTTGGGGAATTTTAAAGCTGGGGGCCAAAACTCCTAGGGAAGCAAGGTTTGGTGGCTTACATAGGTAATTCCAATACTCTGGAAGCTGAGGCATGATTCCAAGCATAGGGCCAGCCTAGGCTTTGTGGTTACACCTGCTGCAAAACAAAACAATAAGAACTACTTGGGAACCGAGCATGGAGGCACATGCCATTAATCCAAGCACTCAGGCAGATCTCTGAGATCAAGGACCTCTGTTCTACACAGAGAGAACCCAGCCAGCCGGGGCCACAGTGAGTCCCTGTCGCAATCCAGGACAGGCACCATGTCCAGGAGAAACTGGCCAACACAAAACTGGCCTCTTTGTGTGCGTTTGTTTTGTTCAGGTTTGTTTTTTTTTTTTTTTTTTCTCCTTCTTACTGATTTTCTTTCTTTGTTTCTTTAGTTCGTCTATTTTGATTTTCATTTTTGGGGGTATTTTTTTTGGTGGTTTTCTTTGTTTTGTTTATTTGAAAATGGGAGAACATGAAGTTGGTTGTTTGGGAGGAGGATCTGGGAGGAGCTGAGGAAGAGGAAAGAACATAATCAAAACATCATGTATGAAAAAAATTAAAACAAACAGAGCCACTTCCTCAGGAAATGTGGGCTCGCCCCACTGGGCATGTATCAGAAGTGTGACCAACAGCCCCAGATGACTGGCCTAGTCGCAGATGAGGAAGGCTGAGACTGGGAGCTCTTTAAGAAAACAGCAGCGGGCTAGGTGAGCAACCCTTTGCCAAGTGGGCCCACACCTGCCCGAGGTCCTCCCACAGAGGCACATTTTCTGCCCCTGGGCTGGGGTAGGACAAGAGAAAATGCAGGGTTAGAGGGAAGACAGGCCTGAGGCTTCATGAGGGGAGCGGCCAGTAGTTAGCCCACCCCACACCTGAGCTAGGTGAGCTCTACAGAGCAGCTCACCACCGGAAGGTCATCAGATGGAATAGCTAATGCCCTAGCTAGTGAAACTGCAGAGGCAAGCAAGTGTGCCCAGGGTTGGAGCCCTTTATCATGGTGGTAACCGCAAGCTCGGAAACAGATCTCCCCTGCCCAGGTAGACTCCAGCCCGTTACAGGCCACCGCTGACCCAACCCTGGCTGGTGGGGGAGTGGCTGGCTGCCTCTGCACCTCGAAGCCTGGGCTGGGGACACTGTGCAAAACCCCTAAACACATTCCCGAGGCTTTTGGACCAGACTTGGGCAGGGCACAGCCACAGCCCTCCTGGGGACACAGGGACACCCACACCCAGAGGCAAACTGAAACATGAAGCTGGGCTTACAGACACTCCTGATCAGGCACACAATCACATATGTGCAGATGCACACCATGTTATAGACACATTCTTGCACACACACAGACCCGAGCACTGTGAAGGGGGCTCCAGGACTCGCCCCTCTGTCCGTGGGTCCAGCTGCCCACAGCCTCCCTACTCAAAACCTGAGCATGTCTCATGGGAGTGGGGTCCTACTAAGGGACCCCAGCATGCGCTAAGCGTGAAGATCGCAGCAGTGCACGTGAGATCATAGGCGTGTAGGCAAGATGTGAGGCCAGGGAAATGCACCCTTCGAGTCTGTGTGTGTGCAACCACAGTGTTTAGGCATGTGCACACTAGGGCAGATTTGGTGTGAGGGCGCACTGGAGGTGTGCAAGGCTGTATGTAGCCCACGTAGACACGTGCAAGGAAACGTGTGTGCAGCCTGCGGCACCATGCACAGCAGCAGGGTAGCTAGGGTGGGCACCGGGGAAGGCAATGAAGGCAACGGGTTCACTCCAGATTCTCCAGGTAAGGCATGCCCAGCCTACACGAAGCCCATCCTCCCTCGCCCCTACTGCGGGGACTTCGCACCCAGATGGGAGGAGGGAATCCCACAGGGCTGCCAGGGAGGGGGTGTTTGGAGCACCAACGCCCCTCAATGGAGCCCTCCGGAGAAGCGATGCCTGGGAGGAGAAGGCATTGCTCTGCGCGTGTGTCCTCCTCGCTACCTGTCCCCCACGCCCTCTGCCAACCCCTATTCATCCCTATTCCGTTTGACCCCCCAGAAACAGCTTCTTCTGAGCAGGGTCCGCTGGGCAGACAAAAATACCCTATCTCGGTCCAGCGGCCACGTTTCAGCCAACCCCGCTCATTAACCCATTCGCCGCCTGTGCGCTCGCAGGTGGGACCCCGCCCTTCCAACCCTCAGTCTCCACCCTGCCCTGGTCCAACATCTGGAACCTCCGACCCCTCCATTCCTGGCCCCGCCGTCGCTGTCAACTTTCCCGCAAAGCCGCAACTTTTGCGGCTGCCGCGGGCTCCGCCCTCCCGGGGCCCAGTAGCTGGCGGCCAGCGCGCGGCGTGGCACTGCGGTGGCCCTCGGGAGTGACCGGCGACCAGTCCCCGGCAACGGTAGCGCCGGCCGTAACCCTGCGCCCCCCGCCGCCCCGCTGCAGCCCGGCTCCGGGGCGGCGCGGACACTCACCTCCGGAGGACGCCCTCTTCATCTTCGGGGTCGAGCGGGGCGCGTCGGGCACTGGAAGCGGATTCGGGGCGGGCGCCCGTCTGCGCGCGGCCGGGTCCGCATCCAGGCGCCGCCGCTCCGGCCCGGTCCCGGCCCGGCCGCGGGACAAGGCTCGGGCGCTCCGCTCTACCGGGCCGGGTTGGGCTCTCGGGCTGCGGGCGCGCAGGGCGAGGGCGGTGGCGCGGACTGGCGGGGCGCTCGCAGCGCGGGCCCGGGAGCGGATGAATGTTTTATGGGATCATGTGGTTTGACGCGCGGAACCCGCCTGGTCTCCCCGCCAGCTCGGGCGGGGCGGGGCAGGGGCGGGGCCTGGCGCCGGGCGGGGCGCTCACCTGGGCGCGCGGCGCGGGCGCGGACCGGTGGCTACCGGATGCGGGGCCAGCCGGCGGGCGGCGGGAGGGGAGGCCAGGGTGCCCGGTGCGCGGTCCAGGTGGCAGGAGGCGCTCAGCCACCCGGTGCACGGGCCACGCGCGGTCCCAGACAAAGGCGGCGCATTCCTGAAGAGGCGGCGGCCCCTGCAGGCAGCCGCCGGCACCGCGTCCCGGAACCGGCCGTGGGCGCGGGCTCGAGGGCGTGGCAGCACAGCCTGGCCGGTCCCGAAGGGAGTGGGCATCGGGGTGCCGCAGCAGGCGTTTGCGTGGCCTGCCTCCTGCTTGTCCCTTAAAGCCCTTTGATTGAGGACTATCCTCGGAGACTCGGTAAGAAAATTGAGAGACAAGGGTTTAATAGTTCAGTAGTGCTCCCTTCCCAGCTTTGTAGCCCTCTCCACTTTCCTGTCCCAGGGAGGATACTCGGGCCTTGTCTGGCCCTGCCTCTACACAGGCCCCTATCTCTTTCCTTTTTGCAATGGAGATTACGGAGTCTGAAGACTCCCCTGGACCCACCCTTCATCAAGCCAGACCAATATAAAAGCCAATAATCCTAATAGTACCCTACGCGCACACACACACACACACACACACACACACACACACACGCACACACACACCATCTCCCATTCGTGCTTGGGTACTCCACCTGGAGTTCTTAAGTGCACTGGAGTGGGTTGGGGGGCTTCAGCTGGCTGCCAGGCCATTGTCTGTGTCTGTCCTGCACATAACCCAGCCAGAGAGCTGGGTAGGCTCCTGGTCTGCCTTGCTCATTAGGGAAAGCAAACACCGGGTGTGACATAGCCTTCAGGGGTGGAGACCACTAAGGTGCCTGCAGAAAACAGGCCTCCGGCTAGCTTTGATAGCTACAGTGCTCAGTGCCACCCTGTGGCCCAGTTGCCCTTGTCCCAGTCTTGGATTTTCAGGTCACTGAAAAGTGGGTTCTGTTTTCAGTCACCTGGGATGGGGAGGAGCCGAGATGGGCTCTCACAGCCTCACATCCACTTCTTCATTGGCTACTGGTCACTGAGTGCCACCAGGTTGGCTCCTTAAGTGGCTCAGTAGATTGTTGTGTCCCCCACCACATGGGAAGTTTGACACCCATGGCAGGTGGATAGCCCAAGGCCAACCTCAGAGCCAGCAGAAGGCCATGGCCTATCATCTAGACCAACACCTTCCTTCTAGCATCCTTGAATACAGCAGTGCCCACCAGGAACCGAACTCTCCTCAAAGACCACCTCATGTCATGTGACATGGCTGAAACTCTGAGGACAATGCACAGAGGCGTGGAGAGGACATTTCCATGCTGACTATTATCATCGATGGCCAAGCTGCCCAGTAGAAGAGAGCTAATTGTGACCTCTCCTTCCATCGCTGGGGCATGGAATAGGTATGGGAAGAAAACGGGAGCCATTGCTACCACAGAGGCTTCCGATGCCACAGCTCTCTAGAGGTTAAAGATGGCCGTTTCTGGGTGCGTTGGGCTGAAGTCTGGACACCTCCTGTCTGCCCACAGGTCTGTGCAGTGGCAGCAGAGCTGAGCTCTGTAGTGTGAAGTGGGCATCCATAGTCTTAGGCGTTTTTTCTGTGGTCTGTATACCCATTCCAGTCAGCACTTTGGCGCTCCGCTCTAGAGGCTGAGTCTGCGGGACACCTGTATGCAGGCTAAGGTGTTGGCCAGCTCTGAAGGGGATCAGATAGGGAGCAAAGGGAGCTGGACGCTGGCCATGCTGCCCCCAGGAGGACATGGCTCTCTTCTTAGGGGGGGGGGATGTGGGAGGTTTGGAGAGGCATATTTATCAGGATGTGGGCAGGTACTGGGCAATTTGAGGAACAGAGCCCTTCCCCAGGCACACACAGCACCAGCACCACCCAGGGCCCCACGGAGGAGGGAGAGAGGACAGCTGACAGCTATCGAAGGGCTGATAGAGGGCTTATAGGGGCTGAAGCCTGGTTAAGACACACCAACAGCCCTAGTTGATCCCTGGGGGAAGAGTCAGAGGCCCAGCTGGGGAAGCGAGCCACTCACTGTCCTGTTTATGAAGTCTACAGGGACTGCTTTCCGGGAAGCACCAGCAGGGCTGAGCTGATGGGTGCATTTGGACTGGGAGATGTGAATTCTCCCAGCCTTGTGCACAGATGGTCCTGCGGCTCAGAAGAGGCTGTGGAGTCTGAAGACAGCTCTCCCCAGAGCGTTGACTGTATCAGTCATGTCCTACCTGGGCTGGGCTTGCAGGGCCAGGCTGGAGGTCTGTCTGAATTGCTGCCCCAGGAATAGCTTGCCCAGGTACTGCCTCCTGACACTGGAGTGCCCAGCACTGTCTCTTCCTCCCCTGGCCTCAGACTCAGCTCAGTGATGTGTATGTGGCATGAAAGTGCCCTATCCAGTGGTGTGGCCTCAGCCCAGCTCTTTGCATGTGGATAAAGCAGACATTAATGCTTTGGGGTGTGGTCGGTTTGCTGTCCCTTCTTTGTCTGCCTCTTCTGCCCCTTGAGAGAACTGGGTGGGATCCTACCAGCGATTACAGGGATGACTTAAATCTCTAGGTCCACTTAGAATCCAGCGTGGGGCCAGCCAAAGCCGACGGGGATGTGGTACACTCTTGGAAGGTGGTCACTGCTGCAAGGGCTTGAGGAGCTTATGGGTATAAGCCCTCTTGGGGCATTCTTGTAGGACACCCACACACCCTCAGGCTGTTGGTGCTCTAGGAAGGAAGGAAGAAATAATGGGAGTTGGTTTTTGCTACGCATGCTCCGGGCCAGTCTGGGACAGTACAAGGAGGAACCAGAAAAGAAGGGAGAAGGTCGGGCTGTGTGACTGCACCTGCTGCCTGAGCATGCCAAGGCCACCAACCTGAGGGGGTGGCTGGGGGTGAGCTCTCAGTGCCAGGGAGCTGGGGGCCATCTGCTCTCACCACAGAAGGTGGCATTGTGCCCAAGGCCCGAGAGGACTCTGTGCCAGGCCTGCTAAGTGCACGGTGCTATTGGTTGTGTGAGGGCAACACCACTACGAATTTTTTCCAGACAGGAAACAGAGGACTGGAGAGTTTAGACAGCCCCCTCTTGGATCATCCACACCTCTTCCTACCGGAGCTTCCTGCCATCCTCCATCTTGGGTTCCTGACCTGCCGTCATCAGCTCTGAACCTCTGAGGAACCCCACCCCGAGTCCCTCTGCCCAATTTTGGTTCATATTAAGCCATAATTAATTAGCTTCCTCATCTCTTATTCATCAAAGGCACACACAGCAGCAATCGGGGCTGGTGCAGGGAAGGGGCCTGGCATGTCCCAGAATCCCACTGGGTCTGCCCATCTCCCCACACTTCTGGACCCGGCTCTGAGTCAGGACCTCCTACAGGGTACCATCCTGGATTCTGCTGTGCTGAGCACACCTCCTGGCAGGGTATGCGCATTGCAGGGGCAGCTCTTACTGTGGTCAGTGTGGCCTGTCTCTAGGATAAGAGCCTGAGCAAAGAGGGAGGTAGAGCCTCTGGCCAGGCACGATGCTGGTGCTGACTCTTGGGCCCAAAGATTGGGTCTGTCCCTTCCAGCTCCCATAAGGATTAGTGAGTCCTCCATACTTCCAGGCCTTGGACATCCTTGGGACACTGATAGCTGCTGCGGGACAGATTCTCAGGGTTGTCTCCTAGGGAATGCTGCTGAGCTGGTGGTCTTAGAGTGGGTACAGAGAGCCCACTGGAGAGCAGGGGAGCTGGAGATGAATCCTGTGCCCAGAGGGCCCAGAATCTGGTACAGGGATAGGGCTCAGGGAAGCATGGCTGCAGGGCTACACACATCATCGGTGTGGCTTCTGGCCCTTCCTCGGCCTCTGTGGGGAATATGGATTCTTTTCTAGAAGCACTCATCTAGAGTGCTAACTACACTGGGAGCTGCTGTTCGGGCTAGGAGCCCAGAGGGCAGTCAGAACTGGGTCAGGGCACTGAGTGGACTCAGGAGCGTGCAGCCATGCGAATGGGTGTAGAAGGCATTGCAGAGATCTTAGGCCCTCGGCAAAGGGCTTCTGCTAGGCCGCCTTCACTGCTACGCATGTTCAGTACGGCATCTCCCAGCACCCCAGGGCCCAAAGCACCTGCTTGGCCCGCTGCCACCCACAGAGAGTGCAAATCGGCTTTCTTTTCCAGATGTGGACTCCAGTGGTTAACCTTAGCGTGCCCAGCTGAGGACATAACTGGACTAGCTTGACCCAAAGCCTAGTGGTCCCATCCACAGGGCACTAAGGAGAATCCACCTTCTCTTCCTTATTGCCCTCAACATTTAGTCATTCAATACTTTGGGAGGTTAGTTCACACTCCTACCAGTCCTTGACCTCCTCATCTCTTCAGGGTACAGATGGGGAAACTGAGACCAAGAGAGAAAGATCTTGCTCTAGATTCCTCAGAAAACACAGAGTGAAGAGTCTGTCCATACATAGTATGTGGTCAACCAGGAGCTCAAAGGGACCGGACAGAGACTGCCTAGCTCTTACCTAGCTGCACCTCCATATTGTTTGTTGTCTTGTGTTTCTCTTTGTAGCCCTGGCTATCCTGGAACTTGCTCTGTAGACCAGGCTGGCCTCGAACTCACAGAGATCCTCCTGCCTCTGCCTCTGCCTCCTGAGTGCTGGGACTAAAGGTGTACATGGCTATGCACCCCGATATTCTGTTCCACTTTCCGCAAGCAGTTCAGCATCCTGAGAATCACAGGACAGCCCCGCTGCCAAGATCGACCTAGACCAAGCCACCCCTGATTCCTGTCCAGGGTCACCAGGCCTGGCTTTCAGGTGAGACAGAGGTCCCAAAAGCAGGTTCTAAAGCTGGGGCCCAGGTATAGGATACACTGAGCACAGAACACACCTTTTCACATTGTCCATTGTAGCAGAGGTCAGGGTCACATATGACTCCTCTGTGTAGACAGTTCGTAGAGTTGGAAGCAGCAGACAGGCTTCTGAGTCTGGGGTGTTTTTAGACAGAATTCTGCTGACCATCCAAGATGACCAAGATTTTCTGTCAGTCTTGTACACGTGTATCCTAGCTTGTATTTGACATACAGGGTCTGCCTGTCCCATCCTCTCTCTGCTCCATGCCCTGATTCCTGCCTTCAGCCCTGACCCTTCCCAGTCATGTACTGGCTTACCCCAGACAAGTCTCCCACCATGGGACTGAATCTGTGTGGCTGAAATGGGGTTAGTCAAGGACTAGACACAGAATCTTGAGCTGTGGGTGTCCTGGACCCCGAGATCCCAGCCACCACTCTCAGACTGGGTGTGAGGTTTCCCAAAGGCTTCCCTTCCCAGCCCCAAGCTCAGTTGGAATCACAGACTACTGTGTTCTACCTGTCATAAATACTGCTTTGGACTGAAAAGCTCATTGGGAGGCCTAGAACCACCTTTCTTTGGCCTGGATCCTTCCGTGACAGCCTTGTCCAGAACCATCCTCTGAGGCTCTGGTAACTGGGCTTCTCGTGCTGGTTCAGCAGCTTGGCCAGGCTGACAGTACCCGGATACATGTGGATATGCAATAGAGGCCAAATCTCAAGCCACAGAGCTTTCAGGTTAGCCAGGAGCATCTCTAGTCCTAGGAGACTTCAGGGACAAGGTCCTCTGCTCTGCCCCTCCCTTTAGGCCCCTTCTCTGTCTCACTGATGAGGCAGAGCCAGGGTTAGCACCCTGGACAGCACCATGCCAATGTCATCCATCTAGGGTGCAAGGGAAAGGCCGGTGTGATGAGCCCAGGGGACAGCTCAGTGCTGGAGCCCATCACTGAGGTCCTGACTGCTTGTCCTTTGAATGTGTGAGCATCTGTGCAGAGGCGTTCTGAAGGACACGGGAAAGAAGAGATGAGCAAGGGAGGGAGGGATGAAGGTGATGAGCGGCATTATAAACCTACTTGTTTTGAAAATTCTATCTGTGTCATGGATTTTTCATTTTTGGTGGTGACTAAGTAAATAACAATTATTTGATAGTGAAAGTATAAGATCCAACTTTCCACAGCGTCTGTTCCACATGGCTACTCTAATGGCACAAAAGTTCACTGATCTCTAGAGTCTTTGGGTTTGATTAATTATGGTGTATAATTGTTTGTTTGTTTGTTTGAAATGGGCTCTCTCTACATCACTCTGGCTGTCCTGAAACTCACAATGTAGACCAGGCTGTCCTCAAACTTAGAGATCCTTCTGCCTCTGCCCCTCAAGGGCTGGGATTAAGGTGTGCACCAGGTATGTGTATGATATTTTTTATTTGAAGCTTTTAATAATAAAGTTTTATTTTGTCTGTTTGTTTGTTTTAATAAAGGGCTGGAGAGATGTCTCAGTGATTAAAAGGACTTCCAGAAGACCCAGGTTCAATTCCCAGCACCCACACGGCAGCTTGCAACCATCTGTAACTCCAGTCTCAGAGGGTCTGACACCTTCTTCTGGCCACTGAGGTCACCAGGCACGCATATGGTGTACAGACATATATGTATGCAAAATACCCATGCCCATAAGAACAATTCTTTAAAAAAGAAAAGAGTTAAGAAGAAGAAGGGGAGAGAGAAAAGAGAGGACAAGGAAAGGAGAAACAGGCTGTTTTGAAGCCTAGAACACATTACATTCGAAGGCTAGGGCATCAGATGATGGGAAACAGAAGTACAGGAAAAGGCTCAACTACAGGTATGAGAAGGAGAAACATAAAAATCCGGGAAGAAAGGTGAGTTATTCAAATATTAATTCTAAATACGCAATCAAGATAGGGTTTGGGGACAACTGAATTAACAAACCAATTGGAAAGTTTGGGTCCCTGCCTCCATCCTTCACATTAAAATAAGTCTCCAAAGGACCAAAGGTTTAAGAAGTAAAAACAAAACAATAAAACTACTTTTTGAAAAAAATCACAAAGCAAGCTCGTTGTGGTGGCACACGCCTTTAATCCCAGCACTCAGGAGGCAGAGGCAGGTGGATCTCTGTGAATTCGAGGCCAGCTTGGTTTACAAAGTGAGCCCAACAGCCGGGGCTATTACATTGAGAATCCCTGTGTTGAAAAACAAAACAAAAGCACAAAGCCTGGTGTATTGGTATAGAGGATCTCTGTGAGTTTGGGGGTGGCCTGGTCTACACAGTCAGTTCTAGGACAGCCAGAGCTACCTAGTAAAACCCTGTCTCAAACAAACAAATCACAAATAAAAAATTGCAAAATCTTAACTCACTCTTAGAAATTATACAGAACCTAAAAGCTGTAAAGTGAGAGGTGAGTAAAGAGTACACTTACCCTCATAAAAATAAAAAAGTAGCTGCATGGGAGAAACAAAATCAACAGATAAACGATAAAATGTGAAAAGCACCAGCAATTCATTTCACAAAGGACTGTTCTGGGCTATAACAGAGAGAAATGGGGCATAGACACTAAAGGGACCCACCAATATACGTCAAGCCTCACCCAAACTGAGCCAGAAGCATGCCTGTCCACGGTATAGTAAGATGCCCCTTGCAAGTCTCTAGGCACTAGCTCCTCCCCTCGCGCTCCGGGAGGCCAGGGTGGGGGCCCATCCTGCTGGGTTGCTCCCTCTGGTGGTTGGCTCGGGGACACCTGGTTTGCTGGAGAGATGCTGGAGGGGACATGTACAGAAGAAGCACCTGCAGATCCAACTGGCAGGATGAGGAGACTTCCAGTGGTGACCGCAGCAGGGCCGGGGGAGAGTGTCCGTCCCTGACAAGAAACGTTTGAACGGGAGACAGACGCTCAACCCTTGAGCTGCCACCAGTGAGGCTGCAGTGGCAGGAGAACCCTCGGCTGTCCCATCTGCTAAAAGGTCCATACTAAGCGCTCACAGCTGCTTGCTCAGCCTCTTTATCTTCATTAGCACCCTGTTAGCCATGGCCTGTGTTAATTAATTAGCTCTTGTCCTGCTGTTCAGGAGCAGTGCCAGATTAAGCTGGGGCCTTTCCTGGCCCCAGCCCTGGCTGTGAGCACCTCTGTCCTTCCTGATGCTCCAGCCAGTTACATCTCATCATATCCCAGGTGTGTCATCTGTGACCAGGAAATACCAGGTCTCCCAAAGGCATGGCCTGGGTAGTGTCTCTGTTTTTCCAGCCTTGGTTTCTCTGATAGTGAAATGAGGTATATTATTTTTGCAGGTTGTGACAAAGATGCCTAGCAACGTGTGTGTGTGTGTGTGTGTGTGTGTGTGTGTGTGTGTGTGTGTGTGCGCGCGCGTGTGTGCGTGGTATGTGTGTGTTTGTGTTCAGGTGTTGAGACATCTCACTTTACCAAGTGAGATGGCTAGTCTTGAACTCCCAGAAACACTCCTGCCTCCGCCTCCCAAGTGCTGAGATTATACCAGGCACCAACAAGCCCAGCTCTGACGCTCCAGCTTCAATAAGTACAAGGACCTTGACAGCTGGGCAGGTGGACCATGTACAAACTCTAAACGAGGTTTTTGTTTTTGTTCTGGAGGTGCCAGGGCTTGAACACGGGTCTTCTTGCATGCTAATCAGACGCTCCACCACCAGCCCCCACAGAACTTAAAAAAGAGGCAAGATTTGGTTTGGCTTAGGGTTTCATCCGTCACGGCAGCAGGAGAATGGTGAAGCAGAGCGGGTTTATAAAGGACAGGAGTCAGATAGAGGAGACAGCAGAAGCGGCCTCCAAGGTCAACCTCCCAGGACCTACTCTCTCCAACCATGCGCAGTGCCTCGGTAACATCGCATTGTGAATCCCACAGGCATATCCAGCTGTGAACATCACGACACAGGGCTGCCGTCTACAAAGTTCGCACCAAAGTAGCAGACGACCTCATGTTTTAACTGACTTTCCCTTTTCTGTTAGGCTACATTCGTAGCTGTCCTAGAGTGCGCATCAGTCCATCAGCCCATCAGGTTGGGCACACCTACATTAGGCTAGGGTTGCTGTGATCCAATCCCCTCTGGGACACACACACACACCACACCAACACAGGTGACTAGGAAATCTTTCATTGATCCCTTAGGTGGTTTTCAATCCAAACTTGCACGAATCATCACCATAGAGTGACGCCTACTTCCTGTGAGGGAGAATCTTGAAAATGGAGAGGGCCAGAGGAGAGATTTGAGAGAGGGAGTTCCAGAGAGGCCTTGGTATTGACTCAGAGAATCTCAATGGTTAGAGCAGTGGGGTGCCTGACCCATGGTGACCAAGGCCACTTATCCACCTGTGCAACGGGTGGGGAACCAGGCCTCCTTACAGCTTAGGCCGTATGTGTGTCTTGGTGTAGATTCCTGTGTGTCTTGGAAGCTGGCTGAGGTCAGCCCCAGCCCCATGACTGACCTCTCACACACACACACACAGATTTTGCTATCTTTGTAGATGACAAGGTGCCTGACAGGCCTGAACACAAGGCAGCTGCTGGGGTGACTGAGACTTAGCAACTGTTCTTGAAACTGTTCTTCAAGACCCATCAGTCATATGGCTCTGCCCACTCCGTGTCTTGATTTCTGGGTAAAGGTCACCTTTTCAGCTAAGGTTAATCTGGAGGCAGAAATATGGCTGTGTGCACAGGAGGTGACATTGGGCATGAGAACTAGGGCTCTTCTAGAAGCCACACCATCCTCAAGGGGGCAGGCTTTGTCCCCCAAGCTCCTCCCATCTGGATGTGGGCAAAAGAGACCCCACGGTGGGTCCCTCAGGCTTCTGGGAAGGGACACCTGCCCCATGATCATAACACAGATAAGAAAAGGTCCTCAGGGTGCCATGTGTGGTGTCACAGCAGCCATCCAAGGTCATGGCATAGATGAAGAAACAAGCTTGGGAGGATGTTTCCAGCGCTTCTTGAGAGGCAGAAGTGTCCTAATGTGATGGGGGTTTTCTTACCACCTTAGCAGGCCTGACCCCTGGAGAAGGCCTTGGAAAGCCCAGGAGGCAGGGTGCAGAGTGTCTGTGGAAGGCCCAGCTAGTCAAATGTGTGTCTGTCCCTCTTCTTGGGGAGTTGGTGAGCAACAGTCAGACTGTGGAACAGAAAGAGAGAGAGAGAGAGAGAGAGAGAGAGAGAGAGATTGGGTCAGAACTAAGAGAATCTGGAGAAGGGATGATTTTGTTGCTAGGATTCTCAGTGTTGGCTCATCAGAGATGGCAGGAGTGCGGTATTAACAGCAGGAAACTGGGTATGTGGCATATGGGAGCTTTCTGTACTGTCTTTGCTGCAAATCTAGAACTATTCTCAAAGAAAAGCTTATTTTAAAATGATGACTTTATTAGCAATACCAAGCAGAACCTGCCCCAGGCTGCCCAGGGCAGTACTTGCCCCAGCTCAGGTGGTCTGTGACCATTCCTGCCGAGTCCTAGAGCCCTCTCATGGGAGCACCAAGCCCAGCCTGAAGTATCCTGAAGCGTTCTCGTCAGTGGTGAGAGACCTGGTGGGCTTAATCCATATGTCCGCCTTGCTGGGTTCCATGTCTGTGCCTTCACGCTGCTGTGTGGAAGCGGGCTGAGGTCATCCCCAGGATGCAGACGGCGGATGCAGAGCAGCGTCCTCGCCTGAGCTGTGGGAGGTGGGGGCTCCAGGGTGGGCAGCCTCCCACCTGGCCTCAGTGTGGCTGTGGTGCAGACTCCTGGCCTCACTGGCTTCATTCCATTTCTTCAGCACAAAGCAGGGAGTGGTGAGATGCCTGAAGAGCAGAGAGGCCACATTCAAACCCCCTGCTCCCAACTGGAGCCCTGCCTGGTCTTGTCGCAGTTGGTGGGGCTTCTCTGGATAGTGAAGCTACCCATCTAGCTTCCTCACAGTTCATTTCTAACCTTAGCAGAGGCCATATAGGTCCCCATCTATGGCAGGGGTTTCATCTGCCAGGCCCCGTTAACACCTAGGAACTTGTTTGTGGCGTGCAGGGTGGAGGGGCAGGAAGGCTGCTCTGTTCCTGAGTTGCTGTGTGCTGAACCTCAGGGACTAGCCTGTTAGGGTCTGGGGGTAAGTCTGAGCCTCCGGGCCTCCAGACATGTCCATGTAGGCCTGTTGAAGTCTCATGCAAGAGACAACCAGGCCTATAGCTTGGGGCCCCAAGGATGCCCAGAGGCTGGGGAGTGGGTGGCCAGCACGCTGTCTCTCCTGCCAGGGGAGCCAGAGCCAGAGTCTGAGCTAGTCTGGAAGCACACATCAGACATCAGGTCTTCTGAGGTTTGTATCTCTTTGTGGGGTTTTGACAGCCCTGCCTTGCATTGACAGGCCTTTCCACTAGCTAGAGACAGTCCATCTCCAGCACCCTTTCAGAAGGAGAACCCACTGTACAACACCAACCCAAACACTGCAACCATATCTGGCTGGATCTACTTTCCATGTCCGCTCCTGGAGCCGGCCCTGAGTCTGGCTGCTGAGGGGGGACAGGTGTCTAGGATAGGTAAGGGCTGGGCATGGAGCTCAGATGCTGTCTGGCCTGTACCTTGTGATGCTGCCTGCGTTCCTGGCTTCCTCCCTCAGAGTGAACTTGCAGGAAGTCTTTGTCTCAGTGGAATGGCAGGCCCACCTTGGGACTAGGAAGCCTGCAGCTACACCTAAAGAAACACCCTGTTCCTGGGCACATCACAGAGTTCAGCTCCCCAGACAGCCACGGGCATGGACTGAAGGACAAGAAGGGAAACTGAGGCTGGGTGGTCCCCAGACCTGCCCTGAGGGCCACTGGGAGAAGCAACTTCTCTCCTACCTTAGGGGTGGGGGAGTGGGTCTAGCTGCAATTGGAAAACCCTGCTGTAGATTTTTTTTCCTAGCGCAGGAGTTGAGATGATTAAAGGACAGGCTTCGGGGAGATAAAAACTATGAGTGGTGCACAGGAGGGAGAGGATGGAGCAGAAAAGCCTCAAAGGCCCTGCTAGGCTCTCGATGGGTGACTCAGAGACAGTGTCGACATCCAGGGCACATGGAGAGGGGTGGCAACCAGCCCCGTTGCCAGGTTCAGCTTGCTCCAAGCCCCCCACATGTCAGTTGTCTGGTTCTAGGGCCTGGAAGAAGGACGACAGGAATCCTAGGTCATGTTCTGGGGTGCACAGGCCCAGCAGGAAGCTGGGTTTGTCTCAGGAATGGCAGTTTGGGTTCAAAAAAGAAGGGATCTCCATGTCAGCCATCAATCATTGTCAGTGTCTCTGTGTGTAAAGAACTTTTCCAGGCTTCAGGGTCACTAGCGGGGCCAGCCCTCCTCAGAGACTAGATGCTTTTGTTTCCCTCATTCCATTCACTTTGACTATCTCTGTAAAAGCACACCTGTTCCTAAGGTAGGGCTCAGAGTCAGCCACCCACACCAGCGTGAGAATTACTGGGTTCGATAAACTTGCTCTGGCAGGGTGTGGCATTCAGCTGGACAAAAGGAGGAGGCAGTTTCTGCTGGGAACTCAGGCCATCATCCCGGATACTCACTCCCTAGCCTACCAGGAGAGGTGCTAAGCCCTAAAGCGCTGGGCTTGTGAATGGCCCATCTCCATGACAACACAGGCACAAAGGGCTGGGTTGGTAAGCAGGCAGTGGCTGCACAAGGCTAGGAAGATGAAGAAAATCTTATCTGCGAGAAGGGAGCGTGTGGAAACCCGGCTGTGTTCTGGCCCGGTTCCTTAGGTTGTAGCCCCAACTTACAGCCCATGGCTCTGTGCCAGCCTTCACCAGGCACAGTACTGGCCCATGGGTAGAACTTAGACGGCTGAAGAGCAGGGCTGGTACCCAGCACTCAGAGAGCTGCCCCATGAGGGAGCCTGTGCCATCTACCACACCAGTGTCTATGTATGTGTACCAGGACAGGTGCCATGATGGTTACCTTCCTGACCAGCTGGGAGAAGCCCCAGGAACAGGCTGCTGCAGAAATGGAACCTAGTAAGGACCTGAGTTTGGTTTGCAGAACACATTGGGCAGATCATAACGGCCTATATAACTGCATTTCTAGGGAATCTAGCACCCTCTTCTAGGCTCTGAAGGTACATGCTCTTACAAATACATGTGGTATGCATGTATACACTCAGGCATTCACAGAGATCTTTGTCTCCCAAGTGCTAGGATTAAAGGCATGTGCGATCACCACCCAGCAAAAAGAAACTTTTTTTTAAAAAAAAGACTTATTTATTTATTATATAGTGTTCTGCCTGAATGCCAGAAGAGAGCACCAGATCTCATTATAGATGAGCCACCATGTGGTTGCTGGGAATTGAACTCAGGACCTCTGGAAGGGCAGCCAGTGCTCTTAGCCTCTGAGCCATCTCTCCAGCCCCAAAGAAATAATTTTTTTAGAAGACAATTTTAAGGGGAAAGCTCATACAAGAGATCAATGTGAGGGAGAGTATTGCATCCAGAAGGATCCAGAAGGAGTTAGAGGGGTGAGCGGGGGTGGATATAACTTAAAATTTAAAAAAGCATTGTATGCATGCTTAAAGAATTAATAAAAACTTTTTAAAGAGAGAGACTGGGGATAGCCAGACATGGACAGAGAGGATCACCTGCGAGTGCAAGGGCACAGGAGCAGACCACACTAGGCATATCTGAGGATGGCTGGGAGTGAGGGGCTCAAGGGCAGAGCCATCCATGCTCTGCACACAGCGGACCATGAGCCTTGGTGGCTATGTCTCTCTTGTTGCAGATGAGGCTGTAACCACTCCTGTTTCTAACCCTTGGCCTCACCTTCCCTCCCGGCTCCTCCCCTCAGACTCCACAATACTGGATATAACACTCCTGGTACTGACCCCAGGTACAGGAGGCAACGAGAACTACCATCCTGAAGTAGAAATTGTATTTCAGTTTTTTTTTTAAGCTCTAATCCAGATGGAAAGGAGCGAGGAAAAGAGGGAGGGAGGAGATGCCCTTTATCCACATGCTAAACTCCCTTATCTCTATTTCTTTCCCGCAAACATGCATGAAGTAGGACTTTGTGAGAGTGTGTACCAACCACACTGGCAATTCAAAGCCAGTGCTGGACTGAGCCACTAATTTATCCTGTGTATTCTCTGCCAAAGCCTGAGGAGGGGGAAAGGGTGTCCAAGGCTACCCGCCCTCAAGGTCCTCAGACTTGTGAAAACCCCAGTCATGGGCCCGAGGGAACTGATAAAAGATATGACATGCTTCCTACCTCAGGCCAGAGCCCTGGAGCCTTGCAAGTCCCCAAGTCTCCTGAGGAGCCTAGAGCTGGAGCCTGAGAGCTCCAGCTACCCCGGCTTTCCTTCTGCCAGTGTGCTCACCAGACTGCGTCCTGCGGTGCCCTTCATGCCCGGCTTCACCGCGGGGGAGACCTCTCTCTCTCTCTAGGGCCACTGGATGGGATCACTTTAATCTTTGACATGTTACATTTTGGGATCTGAGAGAGGGCTTGGGGGAACAGGGAGGGCTGAGAGGAGGGGCCCTGGAGAGGCTGGCAGCAGAGAATACAGTGGGTGAGAGCTATTTACACAGAGGGAGCCGCCAGGCATGGCGGGGTGGCATTCAGAATTCCTTCTGTGTAGTCAGGAATGGCTGTGGTCTTTCCATTCCAATGAGAACCTTCCCCAGGCCATGGTGTCAGCATCGCACATATTTTGGATAGTCTCTGGCCACTGTGCACAGCTATGGAGGGCAAGCTCCCACAGGGCCCTGGCTCCTGGGATGTGTGCATACTATTGCTCAAGGCTTTCCTGCCCTTGTCTCGCCACTTGTGAGGCTTCCTCTTGTCTCATCCTGCTGAGGCAAGGGATGCCACTTCCCTTTCATCTCACTTCAACTCATTACAAAATGAGGAACCCATGAAGCTAGGGGCCTAGTAGAGAGAGGCAGTTCAGCCAGCCTCCAGCCTACCACAGGAAGCCCAGCCCATGCTTGCCTAGAGAAATGCTCAGGAGCCCTCTGAGACTTGGAGGGCTTCCATCCTTCATCATCTGTGTGGACAGCCTGCCCCTTGTACAGCCACAGATCTGGGTGCTACATCTACAGGAACCTATTGGGTTTTCCCATACGCTGCAGTGGTACCCAATGGTGCGGAGAGCTGAGCTTCTTCCCCACCTCCCTGCTCCAAGCTGCTCCCACTGACTGTAGGTGGTGGCTTTATGCACAGCCCAAAGAGGAAGCAGACAGGGATGCCTTAAGGGTGCCTTATACCCCAAAAAAGGTGCAGTGGGGGCTCTTTCCAGAGCAGTGGCGAGCAGAAAGCCCAGCCCATGTAGGAGTGGAGGGCACCACAGACCACCAAGGGGAACAGAGCCAGTACTACCTTCCTTAAGTCACCAGAAACCCAGCTAAGACCATAGGCCCCTGGCATGCCTCTCTTTGCTGCATGTGACCACTCAGGCCTTACCCAGCCTGCCTGGTGTGCCCTGGCACAGGGAACTGTAGACTGTAGACTGTTCCCTGGCACAGGGAGCTGCAGACAGCCATTGCAGGCTTCTGAATGTTGAGACAAGGGGCCCCGAGGACAGCAGGTATTTGGGGACAAATGTGTGAAAAGGATTAAGCAGTGGGCAAGGCCAGTGCCTACTGAAATTTTTGTGAGTGGCAACTGGAGCCTGTCTCCAGGAAAGGGCAGGGCATCTGTAGAGGTCTCCCTAGTGCCTAGACAAAGTTGAGAGCAAGGCATTCTACGGCTTGGTGATCTTCAGGGGACACACCCTCCCTCCAGCCGTCTCTGCAGAAGGTCAGCGCTGGTGGCAGGTACAGGGACTTCGGGGATGCTCAGCCCTGCTGAGCAGATCTCTGGTCCCAACCCAGCCAGCCTTTCCTCCAGTGGCCCAGGGCTGAGCCAAGCTGCAGGGAGCCAATTATCCCCAAGGCAAAGCCACTGCAGATAATTGGAAAGACGGCGTTTGACTGTAGCGCCAAGCTCTGGAGTACCTCTGTTACCCTGGGACCTGGAGACTTGGAGGCCCACTGAACTGCAGCCTAATTGGGGGTCCCCTGTGCCCCTGTCTGTCTGGTGAGTGCTGACTTAGCAACGGAGTCAAGGAAGCCAGGACTTTGGGAGAGAAATCTGGGTTCCTCACCCCTTCTGCGCCTCCTTTTTGGAAATCCACAAGATACTTCACCACAAGTTCACGTGCCTAGACCAGCTCTTCTCAGCAGAGGCATTATGGGTTCTATTCCCAGAGCCAACAGGACAGCTCACAAGGGTCTGGTGCCATCTACCACCAGGCACACATGTGGCACAGACATGCAGGCAGGCCAAACACGCATACAACAAAACAAACATATCTTTAAAAAAATGGGTTTCTTATTAAAACAGGCGACTCCCTCCAGCCATATCATGTGCATATGCCCCAGAATTGCCACCATACCCTCATAGGTGTGAGGAAAACAGGTAGAGAGGAACACAAGCAGCAGGAACCCTCAGGGGCACGGAGCAGGCAGACCCTGGGTTAGAATCTCCTCCCGGTAGACTAGTAGACCTTGGTGATAAGGTATGCAGGAACCCCTGGCTTCAAACTTCGGTCTTTAGGCAAGCAAGATTTTTCTCTGTGGGCCTCCCTGGAGTGGGACATCCAGAGGGTGGCAAAGGCTCAGCAGGTAGACCCAGGGGGAGACCCTCCGGTTGACTGCGCTCCCCAAACTACAATTCCCAGACTGAAAGGGACGTGCTCAGCAGAGGGCCTGTCTGGGTGGGGCAGGGAGGAGAGGTGTCACCCATCAGGTCCGGTTCCGGGAAGTTGCCTTCAGTGCGCCATGGAAGCGGGAAGACACTCTCCACTGGGGTCAGAAGCAGGGCAGGACACAGAACTATGTGGGGGAAGAGGGACTCATGGGAAGAGTCCCAGAGAGTGGGTTTCAGGAGCCCCGGGTTCAGGGTCCAACTGTGGCGGAAAGAAACTGGTGGCACCCTCTTTTTAAAACTTGACTTTACTTGGGGTGTTTAGGCCTCTGCCTTCCTTCTACCAACCCCCCCCCAACCTTATTAGTAAGTAGGAGAGAGAAAAGTGGGGAGAGGAGGCCCAGACCCCTTTACTTCTCCTGGCTAGTTAGAGGGTCAAGGGGTTCTTTTAGGGTTCTACACCAATCTCCGTCAACCGCAGGCAGAGCTAGCAGGCTCCTCCACGCCGCTGTGCCCCGAAGCGTTTCTCTCTGTCTGTCAACTCCAAACCGCCACACCATCTCTGGTCTCTGGTCTCTCCAAACTGCTACACACCACACGCCAACACTGAACTCCACACCAAACTCCACTGAACACCACACAGTCTCTTTCTCAGCCTCGTATTTATACTCTCAGAGTCCTAGACCGCGCCCCTGTTTGTGTGGTGTGTGGAAGGTCCTTACCAACTGGCAAAGATCACAGTTAACGGGTGTGGACAAACCATAGCCCAACTAAAAACCCCACACTTGGGAGTAAAACAAAAGCGTTTTTACATGACATACAGAGAACCCAAAGCTTGCATTAGTCCAGCTCTGCTCTTCAAGGTCTCCTTTGTCATACCGCCCGTGAGTCAGCCATACCCATCCGGCTTTTTCCCTAGCAGTCCATCAGCCACCCTAGGCTCCAATGTCATGGTACCGACTCAGACCACTGTGCAGCCTTCTTGGCCTGGCTTCTACACGACCGTGCCCAGCTGTCTAGGCCCAGACAGGACTGGCCTCTGCAGGAAGCCAGGTGGAGCAGGGAGTGGGACGGGGCCTCAGTGTAGCATGCAGCTCCAGGGGTGTCCTGTTAGCTTTTTGTCAGCTTGATGAAACCTAGAGTTGAGAAGAAGAAACCTTAGTCGAGAAAATGCCCCTACTAGACTACCCTGTTGGCAAGCCTACAGACTATTCCTTTCTTCCTTCCTTTTCTCTTTCCTTCCTTCCTTCCGTCCTTCCATCCTCCCTCCCTTCCTTCCTTCCTTCCTTCCTTCCTTCCTTCCTTCCTTCCTTCCTTCCT
>NW_026591497.1:1531667-1536480 GCF_907164565.1 Psammomys obesus | reverse complement strand
CCTTCCTTCCTTCCTTCCTTCCTTCCTTCCTTCCTTCCTTCCTTCCTAATGATTGATATGGGTAGGCCCAGCCCATTAGGGGCAGTGTTTCTGGTCCTGGGTGGCATAAGAAAGCAGGCTGAGCAAGCTGTGAGGAGCAATCTGGCAAGCAGTATTTCTTCATGGCCTCTGCATTAGCTCCTGCCTCTTGAGTTCCTACCCCTGCTATCTTTGATAATGCACTATGATATAGAAGTGTAAATGAAATGAACCCTTTCCTCCCTAAGTTGCTTATGGCCATGGTGTTTCAGCACAGCCTTAGAGACCATAAGTAAGAAAGGTTTGGGAACAGGACAGTTAGGGACTTTGGGGCAGAAGGTTTCTGGGAAAGGCAGAAACAGGCAGTGCCATGGGGAGCTATGTCCAGAGGTGATGACTGAGTATGCCTGCTCTAGGTAGGGTACGTGGTTCTGAGTGAGGGAGCAGGACTGAGGAGTAACCAGTTTGGAGCAAGGACTTGTCATACACATGGCCACCAGAGAATGATGGTCAGTGGCAAATTCTGAGACCTCATCCTGGAGGCCAATGGGAAGGAACTAGAACCTTCTATCTTGAAGGAGTGAGACCCCCATCCCTGGATAACAACAAGAGACTAGCCACAGCTCAGGCCACAGTCCTCATAATCTTGGGTCCGCAATAACATGCAGCGGTGGGGTGTGTGGGTGGGAGTGGCCACTTCTATAGGGACCCCAGAGGGAAGGTGGCCTGTAAGGGTGTTTGGACCTCATTCAGTGTGTGGCCGTAGGCTTGCACAGATCCACCACTCTGCAAGACCCATGCTGTGATGTCCACAGATGTTATATGTGGTTCCACTGGCCCGCTTGCCTTTCAGGTCTCACGCTGTGTGCTGTGGGGGACAAATGTTTGGGAAGATTGAGGCTGAGCCCTAGAGCTCACCTGTTCCTACACAGGACTCTGAACCAGCCAGGAGGTTCAGTAAAAGATGCAGCTGGTCCTGGAGGAGGTATGGGGACAGGAGACGTGATTGATGCTCTCTCCTGCGCAGCTGGGCCAGAGCCTGAGGCATCCTGGACAGGGAAGAAAGCGGCTCAGGGAGCTGATGGTTCCATGGCTTTCTGCTGCCCTCTGCTGGCTGCCTCTGTTACTCCGGCCTGGCCATCTGTGAGATTGGAAGCCTTATCAGTTGCTAGCTCAGGCAAAGGGCTGATCCATCTGATGCAAGATAGCATCAGAAGAGGTCATGAGCCTAGGCAGATCCCTGCGGTTAGCCTTGCCCAGACAGCAGGGCCTGCCCACAAGGTGTGTGGTGGAAGTTTTAGTTTCTGTTAAAACTCAGTTATGTTACGTAAATATGTTTTTGCTTTAATTCCCAGTGTGGGATATGGGGCTGCATTTAGTGTGTCCACAGCTATGATTGCCTCGTGAGAGCTCAGAGAGAGGCATGATCTTTGCCAGCGGAAGACAGTTTGATTCTGAAAACCCTGAGAAGGTATAAATACCAGGGCATTGAGAGGAAGAGGAGTCTGAGGAGGAAGGCTGCTGCGGGTTCATTCTGCTGCTGAATTTGCTGTTTGCTGCTTAGCTGGACTGCTGGATACTGACTACGAAGATGGGAATTGCCCAAGGATCTAGGTCTTAAAGAGGTCTATGTCCCCTTTCCCTTCTAACCTTCTTTCTCTCCTACCTAGTGTTGAGGATCTGGAAGGGAGGTGAAGGTATAAGAAACCCCAATAAAGTAGATAGAAAGTATGCCTACACAGCTGGGAAGCATGGTGGTCTCTGGGGGCCTCGGAGGAGAGAGGGCCAGAGGGTTCAGCTGACATTGGAGGTTAGAAGCTAGTGGGAAAGAGCTTGATTGCCTCCCTCAGTGGGGAGCAACAAAGGCAGGAGAGTGGGCGCGTTTAGGAGACAGGAAACCTCACTGAATCCCCACAGAGGTTCCCACTGTAATACTTCAGACATCTGAGGTGATGCCAAAGACCCCACCTTCCTGTGTCCTAATCTTCAACTATGGCCTCAGTGGGGGCCTCCAGGGCAGAAGGTGGTCCTTTCCCAGCGTGCTTGCTTGGTGTGCAGACTGCTTTAGTCATAAATATAAATTCCATTCATCGTATCATTCGGTACAGTTCAAGTTGAGCAGCCCCAGCTGCAGGGCACCAGGTATGCTTAAAGAGAGACTAACTAACACCAGGGAAGTGGCCGGGCTGAGCTGAAGCCTGGCTCTTGCTCTAGGTTGCAGTCTCCTGGGCCCCTGGACATTCGTGATGCTCCTGGATGTGGAGTCAGGTCCTGGAGACCATGGAAAGGTTTAGAGGAGTAGAAAGGAAATATTCGGCTTTGCGGATAATTGCTCTAATGTGTGGGTTTCTTTAAGGAGAGAGCAAGTGAGAGAGTGTTTCTATAACTGTGAGTACAAACGCCAAATCAAGGATGGAGATAGTACCTCTTAGGGGTCCCCACTAATGCTCCCTCAGTGGAGACAGAAGAGAAGCTGTGTGAGGACTGGGGCATAGAACACACCAGCATTTAGAAGTCTAGGATCCAAGAAAGCAAACTGAAGTTAAAGATACTCTCATGCTATACATTAGCCACACTGAAGTAAATATCCTGAGACTCCCTAACCTGTGCACAAGGTAATGTATGTGAATGCCATTATTTACTGGCAGAATGTCCTTTTCTAGCATACAGTATGATTGAAATGAATCAGATGTCCAGTAGCATAGGGTAACACTGGTCACAGTTATAAATAGCAAAATATGTCAAAAATGGGTGGACTTGGGTTTCAAGGGTGTTATTATGAATATATTTCAAAAATATAACCTTAGGGACCCACGGAGGCCAGACCCAGAGCAGTACCAGATGTGGGGAGGTAGGGCTTGAGGGAGGATTAAGGGACTTAGGAGAGCTGAGGCCCAGAATAGGATGGAGGGTTTAGGGAGGCTGCGAGACTCCTTAGGTGATAGGACTGGGAAGCTGGAGCCTGGGGGACAGGAGAGGAAGGAGACCTGCTTGCTCTCTGGCCTCCTCTGGCCCATCCTATACTGGAGAAAGCCCTGTGTTTCCCATGCTCACCCCTGCTGTGAACAGTGCGTAACTGAGACCTCTTTGGCGGCTTCCATGGAGACTACCCTGACGCCATGCTGACAAGTGCTCAGTGAACGGTGGCTACTGTCATAAAATATGGGTGCTCTTCTCCACTAGTTTCTGTGGGATGCCCCCATGCTGGCTGTGCAGAGCTGTCCACGTCAGTAGAGCAGTGTCTGGGTCTGAGTGCAGGCTCAGGAGGGCATAAAGAGTGCCGGTGGGGAGTACTGTGGCTCTACAGACCCTGTGGAACGGAAGCTCTCAAGCTTGCTGCCTGTTTTCCTTTCTTTCCCTCTCTCTGTCCTTCTGTCTCGCCCTCTCAGATCAAGCCCTTCCAGGCCATCCATCCAGAACACATGTCAGGGCGTCTCCACACATCCCCACTAGTGGAGACAGCTACTAAAGTCTCCTAGCTTACCCCAGGTCCCCTCAGCAAGCGGAGAGCCATGCCCCCGATATGGCCTGTCCAGCATCTGCCTCTTGGAGCTGTCCCAGGTTTATTCTGGGATGTTTATCCCCTGTGGAGATATGAATGAATGCTGAACTAGAATATTACACCAGTAATAGAAAAACAGGAAAAGTGAGAATTCCCAGGAAGGGAAGACATGGCAGGTGACAGAAAGGGAAGGCCTGGTGCAAATGCATCAGGCAGAGCCCTTGGTGACATCGGGGTCACGCAGAAGGGTTTGCAGTGGCTGAACCCTCCACTGTGTGTGTGTGTGTGTGTGTGTGTGTGTGTGTGTGTGTGTGTGTATCTCTTCTAGAGGTGGCTAGCCATGTGCCCCACACATATGGCCTGGGCCAACCGTCCTCCCTGTGTCCTTACAGACATGTACATACGTGTGCTCAGGAAAGAGACCAGAGAGAATTACGCCCAGCATCCTCTGCTGCTTCTTGGTGGTGATGGGATTTGGAGCAGCCATCCATGCTGTCCGTTCTCTTCTTGGTGTCTGCTGAAGCCTGTTGCCAGTTTCCAGCCAGAAAGGAGACAACGGTGTTTTAGAGCGGTGTTGATTTGGAGTGTGGGTGCAGCACCAGGACTGAAAGGCTGAAGTAAGGCTCTCTCTACTTATATTTAACGTTTTATTTATAATCAACACATAATTGGATGTTTAGATACATTGTGTAATAATCAAATCAGGGTAATTAGCCTATCCATCACCTCTAACAGTTATATTTTTGCAGCGAAAACATCCAGACTCCTTTCTTGCAGCTATTTTGAAAGCCATGCTGTGGTCTTCTTGACCCTGGTCATCCAGCTGCAAAATGGAACTCCAGAACTTCTGATCTGGCTGCCACTAACACCCATGAACCACCGTAGCCCACATTCCATTCTCTGTGGGTAGGGAACTGTTTTTTTAGTCTCCACATATGAGTGAGAACAGCGTTTGTCTTTCCATACCTGATTTCTCTCATTTAATTGAACATCCTCCAGGTTCGTCCAAATGACAGGATTTCATTTTTTAAAATGTCCAAATAGTATCACAAACCATGTGTGCCTCATCCATTCATCTGGAATGAACAAGTAGGTTTACTCTACACGTGGGCTGCAGTAAACAGGAACGTGCTGTTGTCACTTCTTTCAGATATAGATCCAGTAATGGATGAATCTAGACTTTAACTTCCTATGGAACCATGAAAGACCTGGAGCAAAAGATCAAAGCTGCAGGAATCACACTGTAATATATATATATATATATATATATATATATATATATATATATATATA